>NW_024582558.1:105406-140672 GCF_018398535.1 Haplochromis burtoni | reverse complement strand
CTAGTCAAAACATGGTCTGAAATCCAGTTGAGAAGCTTTAGCTCCAATGTGGTTGATTTAAAATGATTCTGAGTCGGCCGAAGCAGAGCAGGTGAAAATTCCTCCAAACCTACGTGAAAGACTCACTGACAGTTGTCACAAATGGGTGATTGCAGTTCTTTCTGCCAAAGGTGGTACAGCTAAGGGCCAAGTAGGCTTGTCCTCAATACATTAAATCATTAAAAAAAATAGAATTTTATGCATTTTATAGTAACTAACAATAATAAATTGGGTTATCATTTTTGTCATTGTATTCAATTATTACTTTTTTTGATTATTTGAAACATGTAAAAGTGACAAATATGCAAGAAATAAGAAATCAGATAGGGGGAAATAGTTTTTTTTCACAGCACTGTATGAGGTCTTGGCAAAGACTGAACACTGGCAAAGTTCATAAACCACATTTCAGTCATTTGAGGTGAATTTTGAAGAGATTTGTTTTTCTTTTCACTTCTCCTAACAGCAGTTTTCTCTTGGCTGGCATCGGTAATAAAACAACTTGTCTAACCACCTAAAGGCAAATCAGAAACTTTGAATACGTCCGGACCTGTACACCTGTGAACTGTTCAGGCTAATTCCTCACTGATGCGCAACACATGTTTTTATCTTAAAGTACAAAAGGTTTTCAGTGTTCTTCATAGAGAACACCCATTTCTCACATTCACTCATTATATTTTCTGCCTTTCAGACTCTATCATTTGTAGAGGATGGAATGGAATAAAAGACAAAGCCAAAACTAATTTGTCAGTATAACACTGGGTTAATCTCACCACTTAGTATCAATTTACTCGTACAAGAACTACACGCGCTTTCTCAGGTTGCTAATAAGCTGGAAATAATAAGCTCCTGGATACCATTTTAGCGTGCCAGTCGTGCGTTATGAAGACACACTGCATCGAGCTTTTATATCCTTGAGTAGCACAATCAACAGAGTCATCACAGTGGAGAACCCCGCTCACAGAAGCAATTTTAAAAGTTACAGTTGTGGTCAGAAGTTTACTTAAATGTCACGGTCATTTGGGGCTTTAATGATTTCTCTGAACTCTTCTTTTTATCCAAAGATTTTACAGCGTACGTCTTTAATGACTTCTAGTTGTCAGTCTTCTGTTTTTCTAACTTTTCTTTTTTGGCAGGCATTATATTCATTTTAAAGGTTTATTTAAAGTTCAACCTTCATAAGTTACAATTGAAAAAGATTTTTGCTTCATTTGTTGTTGTTTTCACTTTTTCTGGGCCTCGATTGGATAAGATTGACAGACAGTTTCAATAATGGTAAATGTAAATGGCCTGTATTTGTATAGCGCTTTACTTAGTCTCAATGGACCCCAAAGTGCTTTACACTACTTTCAGTCATCCACCCATCCACACCCTGGTGATGGCAAGCTCCATTGTTGCCGATTACTTGACGAAGTGCCAACTCTTGAGCTACGATCGCCCCATATTATTACAGAAGTTAAAATTAGTTACAGTTGTAACAGTTGTAGCAGCATTTAAATTATAATATTAATTAAAGTAAAAGTCTTAGAAGTGTCGCACATAAACAATATGACATCTTTTGTCATAGTTTTAACACTGGCTAGATTTCTCCAACTTGTTAGCAAACTGTTAGTTCAAATGTCTTGATGAAGAAATTCAAAATGTAATCTTTTTGAAATATTCCTGAAGCTCTTGTTAGTCTCATAATTAGTTTTAATTGTTTTGCAGCTGTAACTCCACCACTTCCTGGATGCACGGCGTCTGGAGATAAGCGTCAGATTAATTTAATTTTGAAAGCAAAAACCGATCTGTATGCAGATATGTTTCCCTTTTGTTCTGTGCAGCAAGAAATACAGAAAACACAGCTCAGTTAGATTGTGACGATGAGTTGGAACACACTCTTAGTTGTGGGCTCGTTGTGAGTCAGGCCGGGCAAAGGAAGTCAAACACCGTTATACAAGTTTAGTTAATCCTTTGCTCAGTACAGTTAAGCTATATTGGGCACCAAGTCGTGCACTCCAGCTTCTTGATGAAAAGCTCTCATGCAAATCTTAAGGTGTTTAGGCCAAACATTGCTGTGGAAAACCACAAATCCATTAATTCCCATTGTAGACAGGCTGTGGGAGGCTGAGATCTTTGAGCAGAGTGTGTAAAATGAGGCCTCTGTCTTTTTATGTGCGGTAGAGTTTCTCACCTCTTACTGCCATTCAATAGGATTAGAATTTGAACTGGTCGGCAGTTACTTGTTTGGCCTCCCCCCGTGGAGCTAATTCTCACTCTCCCAAGATGTACGGCCACTCTAGCGCCTCAGGCTGAAATACAATCTTAAGCTCAGCACAGCAAATCACATGGGCTCTCCAGGAAACAATACACCCAGGTAGTGTAAATGGGGAGTGAGTAGAGGGGGTGAATGCTCATAAGATAAGGTAACTGATATGGATTATTATGAGTACATGCACGGCTTTGACAGTTTCAATATTGAAACAATACATAAACTGTGTGACACAGGTCGTGAAATCGAAGGAGGACAATATCGTAATGGGATTTGTATATCATTAAACAGATTAATAGCTTTCTGCAAGTGGTCCTAGAAAGAACTCCTGACAGGAATCTTAATGCAACACAGTGCCAAAGCAAGCAAAAGAGGTGCTTAAGAACCAAAAATTACTTGCTAATCCATTATTTTCGCTTTTTTGTACATTTGTGGAGCAACATCGCTTGAACATGCTAATTCATGATATTGATATGCAAAGAAAAAGAAAATTCAGTACTGACCGTAAGTCACTGTAGTTTGTATCTGATATCTATTTTTGTCCCATAGATTTCTAATAAGGATTTATTATATAAGTATAGATAAATTCCCAATCAGAAGAGGAGCTCTGCTGCTCTCTGAGATGAGCAGGTCGTGTTTTCATAGTCTGGTATCTTACACCCAGACATCACAGGAAAACAGCACGTAGGGGTTAGCTACAAAAGGGAGAGATAAGTAAGAACAAAGCAAACTATCCCATGGTGTCAAAACAAGACCTCCCATTTCACCCCTATAGACAGTGTGGTTCTTAACAGACACCAGACACTCTTTAGCCTTAGTGAGATTAAGAACAGAGACTTCTTTAGACAAAGCTATCACCTTCTGTGGCACAGGCAGGGCCTGGGGCATGTTGTGGATTTGTTTGCCACTTCACATTCCCGGAACCTTGCATTTTGGAAAATTCAGAGTTTACTCAAAGTAAAGGAAATTGATTCAGAGCTTAGTTTGTTTTTGCAACTACCTGAAATTACACAATTACTTGTGTGTGTTGTGCTTTTAGCTATCTCATTGGTTCTGTGCAGAACAAGTTGGTAGAATAATGCACTTTCAGAATTTGGTATGGTTCTTATAGGCCAAACATTCATTTTTGTATTTGTTCATCCACCAAAAGCAACAATCAAATAAATTTATAGATAAATAAATAGAACAATAATAGTGATAACTAAATAAATAATGTGTTTAGTGCTCTTGCTTCAACTACTTTTTTCTGCAGGCAGTTAACCAGTTAACTTCAGTTAACCAGTGCGAACTCTAATGGGTACTCCAAATGTGGCTTATTTGCCAGTCCATTATGGAAAAGTATAAATAGGAGACATGACCAGCACCCATGTTTGATTGCTTTCACAAAAGCTCAATGAATGTATATAAAATGTATATTACAGAGCTGGATTTCTATCTTGTCGCGCTTATATCTTGCTTGGAGGCGGCTGCTGAATTTTCATGAAGCATACTCACCCACTTGCTTTACATGTAGAGGTTCTCAGCAATGTATTGGGAATGGGATTTTCATACTGTGGGAATCAGTTCCTAGCGTGGGCACCCTCTTTCGAGATGCACGTTTGATGAGTCAAGCTGCTGATTGGCCAGTCCTCTGGGACAGTCTAAGATAAGATACAGCCTGAAGATAGGTGAGAAAAATACAAACAGGAAGTCAGTGTAATGTGTAAGATTCTGCAACATAATTAGGAGCAAGGATGAATAACAGGATCTACTACACTGGCACGTCATGTTCCACAGAATACAGTGTTTTCAGATTTCACTTGGAGGAAATGGCCTTATTATCTGCGTGGCCTCATCATTTAATGCCAAAGACTCGGAAGATCTGGAAATTTTATTGTAACTTTTAATAATTTATTTTATTCATTTATGTTTGGATTAAATGTGTTCATATACTTCTACAAAACTCTAATACTGGAGTCTAATACTGTCTTGAAATTTGTGTGGAAAATAGATTAGGATGGAGGTAATACAATAAAGTAGGTGTGGTTCATCAAGACGCTAACAAGTCCTTCACACAGGTTTTTGGGTCTTATTTGATAAAACGCAGCATGTCAAATTTTTTATAAATAGCTTTTATAATTTTATGTGACAAGGTTTACACAGTAAATTTTACTTTCTAAGCATTATTAATGAATTTAAACAACAACAATATAACCTTTATATTTAAAAAATATCTGTTTTTTTAAAAAATATTTCATATAGTTTGCATCCTTGTGTTTTTTGCATAAACGAAACATGAAGAAAAGTGAAAAAATAAGCAATACATTTAGAAACATAAGAAATGAATGTGGGGAGCTTAAACCCCTTCTATAATATGATATATAGAAGTGGTTATATATATATCTATATATACACACACACACATATCGAAACACTTTTGAGCTAAACTTACATAGTTTTTAACTGACATAGTCTTGATGTGATCCTCGGGGTCACTGGATTTACCTGCTAACTGGTTATTTTCAGACATTTTTTAAGGACAACGTGCAGCATCTCTTAAAGCTTTTCGGCGTCAGCCTCTTGCCTAAAATGGAATTGGAATGTACAACGGGATAAGAGGGACTATATTAAAACACAAATACCTGTCAGAGCAAGGAACAATGGTGTAAAAATGACTTTTTAATGAGAGGGCAGACCGTGGGTGTGGGTTAGCTACCATAGAAGAACAATGGAGGGTATTTCCTGTTGGAATCAAAGCAAGCCTTCTACCACCTTCCTCTGATTACTGAGGGAGTGCATCTGCAGTGTTTGTGCATTTGAAGCTGGCAGTTATCGTGCTTTAATAACATCTAGCGCTGCATAGATGTGCTTCACTCTGACCACAGTAACGTACACTCTATGCACATAATTGGCTGGGCAGTCGTTGCATCCAGATGCTTCCACGTAAGTGCCGGTAGGGGTCATGAACCTATCAGCTCGCTCCCCGCCTCTGTGCGTAAATCAACAGGTGCTCCCTACGTCTGCCCTGACATCATATCCCAAAGCGTAGCATTATTAGGCTGTGCTGAAGCCAAAGAAAGCAGACCAAAAACAATGTGGGAGTGAGAGGTTAAAATACATGTGTGGTGGGCTGTCTCAATAGTGCTTTGATTTCATAAGCATTGAGCCACACTTGGACGGCATATGGGGCTCCTCCTTTATTGTGAATGTCTTTTGTAGGCATTTTAGAAAAGCAGCATAAACTTATTACCTGATTACTGCTAAGACTTTGATATGAACTGTCTGCAGTATGGATGTTTGCTTATCCCATGTGTTGCAAAATGAATGCTTTCCCAATTACTGCCAGTCTTTATTATCTGTTTTTTGTTTCCACACTCTTTAAAGCCAGAAGAACACACAGCAGTCAAAAAATGGCACACGTCACAGCTCTGCTGACTTCCTGTGACAGTCCAGACAAACAAGTTTGCAAATATGAACCTAAACTTGATAAAAATTACAGAAGCTTAATCTGAATGAAAATGTAGTCCAATATAAGACTTACAGGATACTAACTATGTTTGCTTTCCACTGGAAAACATCTGCTTTCAGCTGTTAACTTATTCATAAGGGGGCACCACAACATGTAGCTTAGCATGTTTTATTTGGCAGGTTTTTACACCAGAACCAGTCAAAAGGAGTTTCTGTCTCCTCCTGGTTTCAAACTGAGGGTTTTTTACTTGTTAGGTGAAAGTACGCCATGAAGTCACATGAATGAATTGAAATGAACAGAATTGCTTATTATTATTATTATTATTATTATTATTATTATTATTATTATTATTATTATTATTATTATTATCCAAAGGCTTATTACTATCATTACTACTTTGGCTGTTGTTTGTAAGGCACTTTACTCATAATCTTCCGTATCAGGCCTTGAATAAAACATTTCTCTTACATGCTAAATCAAAATCAAATTAATCACCTGAAGCAGAAAAATGGCAGCCACCGGACTGCGGCCCTAACAGTGTACTTGAAAAAGTCATTTGCTGAATTTCTGTGTACATTTGATGTAAAAAGCAATAATTCTGGAGAGGATTTTTCTTTAGCAATATAGGATTACATGCCTTTTTCTTTCTGACCCTTATTAACATGAGAAACAAGGATTATATATTTAAAAAGTATAATACGTAACTGACTGAGCTTAAAATTGAAGCCAAAATCCTAAGCAATGGGCTCTCTGCCAGAAACTTCTTTAAGAATAAACTGTTTACTTGTCACGTTATCGGAGTGGGTAATTGCATTCCGGTTTTAACTGTGCTCTCGCTCACTGAGACAAGCAGGTTTCAGTGGACTGTAAGGAGCTTTTCTGGCAGTGGGAAAGGGTCATGTTTAAACCTATTGTTTACCCACAGGCAGCTGGCTCGTATTGCTACGACTGTCAAGGGGGCTTGGCAATGTCAGTCTGGTGTTTAAATTCTGCCTTTGTGTTCTGGATAGGCCGACAGAGGAAGTGTTCATGTTTTGTGGACAGTCGGCTGACCACTGTGGATGGTTTTTTCACTTCCACATTTATTTATCCAGCTTTTCTAACCCTCTGACACTTTTGTGGTCTAAAGTTTCTAAAATTACCCCAAATGAGTAATAAAGCATTCAAAAAGGCCACTGATGAAGCTTTTGTGAGGGAGGAGCTCTTGAAATATGTTTGAAAGAGATAAAAAGCCATGAGTGCTGTAATTGCTGTTTACTGTTGGGAGTGAGCACTTCTGTGGTGCAATCAACTTTTGTGATGATGCTTCATGAAAGAAGCTCACTTGTTTGTTTACTGTCTGCAGGGGTTGTTCATCTCCACTGTGAGGCTTCAGTGAAGTGATAATTAAGACCAGAGGTTTTGGATCAAGTCTGAGGGAGGGGATGGACAGAGAAAAAAAGTGATGTCACTGGTCCTGCAGGGGCCAGTGTTTACAACATCCCACGTCTCCCTGGAGAGAGTTAATGTGACTGTCAGAGCTAATGGAAACACTGCGGACATGATTCAGTTTTAAAAGGGGGAAGAAAAAGCACATTCCTGCAGAGTCCAGGAAGGCAGGAGTTTTTTTTTTCTTTTTGCAAAGTGTCATGGTCATAAAGGTCATGAAAGTCATTGAACACAATAATGGCAATTGCTCCTGTTATACTCGTGGGGAATATAAAGTAGTTCTAAAGTGAACTGCCCAGCTAACTTTATATCCAGTGACTCATGTGCTTTATTTTACTGTGATGCTTTTTGCTCTGATCCTTTTATCAATATGATTCTGTAGTTGTTGCTTTTCTTTGACTTGACAGTGAAGCCGTTGCTAATAAATTTAAAGTTTCCGTCTACTCTCACTGTACCAGACGCCTGCTCTGGATATTTGGATATTGAGGGTGGTGGGCAGACCAGGCCCCTCTGCACTGACATTTCGGGTGGAATCGGTCCAGGTCCTGTTGGCAAATCAACCACTGGGAAATCACTGTCAACTATACATGCAGGCCTACCTCCACAGGTTTTTGTACCCTATTTATACTAGTACTTCATTAGCATTGTTTTTAGCTGGATCTTTACAGCCTTGGGAGCTTCTCAACATTCAGTACGCTGCACAAGCCTTTCTCCCTCTATAAGCTTGTGCTAACCCAAGAGAAGATTGCAACCCCCCCCCCCCCCCCAAAAAAAAACAAAAACAAACTCTTTACATTGGGCTTGTTGGCTCTTGGCTATTGCAAGAAAATCAACAGGTTTTTCAAAGCTGTGCTGCTGTTGTTCTCAGGTAATTGAGTAATTGAATTCCCTGCTGTCCTAAACTTATGTGCACTTCAATCTGTTGCGTAAGAGAAGAGTCTGATAGGCCTGTTCCAGGAAAGGTGATCATAAACGGGGGATTTTCCACTGTTCCAGTTATTTCGTATCCAAATACAGCAAATGTGGCGCTACACCCCCGACATGATCAAATTCTAGTGAAAGAGCAGGCACAGCTGAAAACCAGATAAAGAGTCAGAGGAGTCAGAGGATGTAGGATCAGGAGTGCAAAGGACAAAGATTAACAGCAAAACGATTACAAATCTGGGGACTTTTTGGACTTTCAGGATACTTAGAATTGATAACACTTGGAAATTAAGAGTAACTAAATTCTAATTAAATTCTAGTTCTACTAATTCTACTCTACAAAGCATGAGCAAAAATGTCGTTAATCTAGTGAATGTGTGAACTTTTTAAAGCATTTTCACTGTTTTTGATCCGTAAAACAGGAAGTAGTATTACGTAGTATTATCAAATGTGATATCAGAAAATACACACATATTTCGATATTTGACAATACTTTTTAACTGCGCTACTTCATTGAACAACACCAACAGTATTAAGTATTATAGCCAGCAAACACCTCCTGTCAAAAAAAGAAACCCAACGCGTATATCATTCATAGCAACTGCGTTTGCTATAATTAACTTCATATGACAAGAATAATCTTCCTGACTTTTGAAAAGTTAAAAAATACTTTTGAAAAAGTGATTTACTACTCTCAATAAGATTTTTACCTCAATAAATAAATGAGATAATAAAAATAGGAGTCTTTACATTACTGAAATTTGCATACTATGCAATCTGAGAAATGCTTGTATGAGATTAATGACAACAGGCAGAGCGGCAATCTTAGTGGTAGCTGAGTTTTAATCATGTGATCAGCATTCTGACTCATATGAACGAGGGAGACCAGATGACCCGACCTGTATAATATTATGTAAGACCGTGTTAAAGGTTAACTGTCTGTTCTCGCTACACAGTGTCTACAGTGATATTATATTCTTTCTCAATACCACAACCTTCACAGACAGGAACGATCCCAGTGGGCATGAATCACTCATTTGATTTAAAGTTTCATACCAGTGCTGCATTAGAATGAACTCTTCTTTCTATCAGTTGCCTGATTGCCACTATAATGAAAACCAAACTTTTGATATGCAGGTTATAATATTCTTGGGTTGGTGGAAAATCACTTGCTTTTTAAAATAAATGACTTTGCACACTAATAGATCTACACAGAGCTGTGACCGCGTGCTCACTGGTCAGTACATTAAATCAATTATGCTAAGAAATTGTTCAAAGCCCTCAACATTCTTCACATTTCCTCACAGTTTTAAACATTTTAGTGAAATCCAAAGAGTGTATGCAGTGAAAAAAAGTTATAATAAGATGCGTCTACATGACAGAAGAAAGACTTACATCCTAAAATACTCTATATCAATCTGCCCAGTAAAGTAATTGTAAAATTTATAAATAGTAAATGTAATAAGGCTGTAATCTTCAACTTTGCTCTATAGTTACAACATGAAACATGAAAAATCACATTTCTTCACAGTTTAGTCTGAGCCAGGATGTGTAAATTGAGACACTTTTCCCTTGAGATGATGATGACATTAGAAATAACCAGTTAAAGTTTCATGTTTATCTGGGCATTTGTAAGCAAGACAAGCAGTTCAGTGTTCCATTATGTTTTGCTTTGGACTGAACCACATGAAACACTGTGTTATATCTCTGTTTTCTCTGTTTTCACACAGAAAGAGACTCTCAAGTGCCTAAGCATGTCTGTCTCCTGTAACTGCTGATTGTCAGTGCAGTCCTCCAGAATACATACAGTTAGGCTCCACTTTGACTGCTGACCTTTCTCTGCAAAAACATGCCACTTCCTTGAGTTCCTGTGCTGCCTGGCACCATCCTCATGGAGTTTATGGAACAGCCTTCCATTTTTTTCTTAGAATTAGTAATGTTAGAAATATACGCACAAAGTAAAAAAAAATGTAGGGGTATTCCTCACCATCGGATCTCTATTCAAATGTACAATTATAATATGATGCATCTCATCTTTTCTCAGTGGCCAACTCTCCATGCGGGCACGTTTGCCGTATTGGATTTGGGATATTGGTGATCAGAGTAAACACTCATCTGTCACACAGTGTGACTGTGATGGTGTTTATCTGCGTCTTAATTTGCTAAATTTTAAGAGAAAACTGTAATGTCTGCATGAGTGTTGCATGAGCGAACAAATGCAGGAAGATCAGACAGAGGATCTGATCTGTTCACACAAAGCAACTGATTTAGTTGCATTTTACAAATTTACACAAGTTTCTTCAGTGGACTTGAGCAAGAAACCTTTCAATGGGTCTAATTTTGAGCCTGATTGATGTGCTTTATTTCAACATATTGTCTTGTTGCTTACAATGAAAACTATGAATTTGAATTCCATGCTTTATTACTGTGACGTTTATTGCCTTCTCCCACAGTGTGTACGCATATGAAGACAATAACAACCCGTAAAAAAATTACTGTTTGTAAATATTTTTGAGCCCATGTCAATGACCAGCTCATTTCTTATCTTTTGCATTCCTCCCAAAGGGCAGTAACTGCTGCCCTGAAAGCCCCCCATTTGACAGGAAACATAGCAGGAAGCCACTACCCACGAGCGCACAGGAGCAACAGGAAGAGGCCTCGGCCCACCAGTCCAGGTTGGGCCCTGCTCCGTCATACAGCGAAGCGAGAGGAATGCAGCTCTTTGTGTCAGAGTCAGCACAACCTCAAATCATAGCTTTTCTCTCTTTTTCTTGACATGCAAAACGGGTGTATTGGATTTATAGTCGAGTCTGAGTCTGACAATTTATTTAAATGGTGAATTCTAAAAATTCAGTTTAGAACATTTTGGATCTTTATGATAATAATAGAAAAAAGTCAAACCTGCAATTGGCAGCAGAAAATATGGAGAAAGTTTGGTTACAGTGAACAGACTGTAACAGAACAAGGTTTCTGAGCTTTTTCCATTGGGACTTTTGCACCTTTTCACAAGTACAGAGCTGGGCTTAACTGCCAAGGAGCTCAGTGTGCTTTCAGTTCCCATGGCGATGAGTTGTGGAGGAAACAGCTGCTGTAGATTGTGGGCTTTTTTTGTTTACTTGTACAAGTAGTAGGCATATACATGTCTGTGAATGCTCTATATGTGCATTAGTGTACAGGATGTACTGTATGTCTGAGTGACTTTGCAATAACAGGACCCTCTCTGTAAGTAAGGCCCAAATCATAATCTCTCAGGCTGGGGTCTTCAAAGTGCAAGCCCTGGAGGGGGAAGTATGTCTAGATTAGTCCTGTCATCTAGGCTCAACATGGCACAGGAAAAAAGAGAGCCTCTTGCCCACCATCAAAGCCACAGCAGATCTCAACTCAAAGAATCGGTCGTCAGTAGTTTGCCACTTCAAACCTTTTGCGAGTCAAGCTAGTTCTTCAAAGTCTTCTTTTTGCTTGCTTCTTTTTGAATCAGAAGTGTATTAGCCTGATTGTTCTTTTTAACAGCAACATGTAACTCAGTACCTCCCTCCACCCTCCTATTCTCTGTATGATATATATTCAGTTGAACTTGAAATAACTTGGAATATGTTTTCCGCCATATACAAATGACTTTTCTAAGGTGCTTACAATATACATCCTTCCTTTAGAAGGTATAGCATATATTTTCACCGCTATGCGGATGACACCCAACTTCCATCTATCCGTGAAGCCAGATAACACACACCAATTAGTTAATCAGCAGTAATGTCTCAAAGATATAAAGACTTCTAATTTCCTGCTTCTAAATTCAGATAAAACTGAGGTTCTTGTACTGGGCCCTAAAAATCTTGAAAAATCGATTTATAATCATATTCTTACTGGCATTAATGGCAGTAAGAATTTCTTCTGCTCTGTCGACCCTCTGAACTGTTTTGCCCCCTGTGCTGGCCTTCTGGTTGGCTCCATGAACTGCTTAGTCCCTGCCACAGGCCATCTGGCCAATCTGCTCCTTGTTTCAGACTCTGGCATCATATTTTAGTTTTACTTCCTGTATCTTATTTATCTTAAGCTGTTGCACCGGCTTGTTTACCCATCTATTGCCCTTTGTCCTAATCACCCTGTGTGTATTTACAGACTCAGTTCTCCCCTTGGCCTTTGTGATAACGTCTGTTATCCTTCCATCGTGTTCCCGTTATCATCCCCATTGTGTCTTCTGCTTATATTTATATTATATTGGGGCCACATTCCATAACTCGTGACACACTATGCTGGATGTGTTCCTCAGAGGTACAAGGAGACAGCCTTGATGGGACCAAATTAGGTATAATTTAAAAAAATGTAAAAAGTTTTCATATTGCGTTATAATAATGGCAACCAAACCTGTTGTTCTGGGTCTTTTGTTATAGACTAATCTGAGAAATATTCTTTAGAAGCCGTTTGCAACAGAGCATGCAAATCCTTGGCAGGTGACTGGTTGAACCATCTGTCACTCTTGAAGGATAACTCACACCTAAAACATGTCTGCACCTGCCACTAGGTCCTCATGCATGTAAGTCGTTTTGTTCAACAAACCGTTGTTTCGTCACAGGTGCATGGCTTTAGGTGTTATCACATTCTTTCTTCACAAATTCCTATTATTCACCCAACTTCCCAAGGAAAATATTGTTCAGGACCTCTTACCAGTGCTTTTGGTTCAAAATGTGCTTTTTTAGAATAATTTTGACACTGACATTCTGGTCATCGTCATGCTGATGATCTTTTAATCTGAGCTAAATATGCAATTTTTCTGTGAGACAACCGATGTCGCTCAGAAATGCTCGCCCAAGAAATACAAATATGATTAAATAAATCTGGAAATTATATGAAAATATGGAACTAATTGATCCTATGCCAGATGCTTTAAGAGCACTAGATTAGACTAGATTCTGATTCATTCAGCCAGGTAAATGGCCTGATATTAATATAAATAATAACTGTTGTGGAGCCCACTTCTTTGAAAGATGATATTTTACAACTGTGAAAGGTTACCCTGAATTAAGATCAACACACACAGTTTAAATAAATCAGACAATAATTGTATACCTGCTGACTCACAAGAATGTGAGTGCTAACCAGTTTAGGATTAAGTCCTTAGGAATTCTACCTTAATGCAGCTTTAAAATGTGCTTTTTGGCTTTTATCTGAAGGGCTTTATACTAAAGGTGGCTCTTACATCTCTGACCTGACTGAACTGGACCTCCAGTCTAATGTTACTTTGCCAGAAGAATGTGATTTTGTTTGATTGTGCCCACTGAGCTTTCATTCTCCCACTTGGATTATTTCTGCTTCTAGAGCAGCTCAGCCACAGAGCAAAATCCAACCTTTCTTTTCTCCATTTCTACCTCTGTTTGAACCAACTGGAACCATGTTTTCTGTCTCTGCATTTGACTGTCTGAGTGGCAGTCTTGTAATAAACGTCTGCGGGGGGAGCGAGCAGCATCAGAGAACACCTGTCGAAAGGCCAGGGCAGCAACTCTAATAAAGAGGAAAATTAACATCCATGCCAAAAGAAAATGTGTTTACAGGAGCTACAAGGAGAGAAGTGGTGGTGGGAGGATTCAAAGGATTTGCAAAGAAACATTAATGTTGGGGAACAAATTAAAAATTTTCTGCAGTAAACAACCGCACGACCCAGATCACATTTCTGAAATTTTATCTTTAACACACCGTGCACACACACTCACTCGCGCGGTTCCCTGTTTGCACTCTTGCTTTTATCTGGCAGCAGTCATAGTTTATTGCACTTTGGGCTTTTTTATAGGGTGACTCATGACTTGGCTTCATGGCTTTTGGATGGGTGGCACTACAAAAGTGCTTTGATTGAGGCAATTAAGCCCAAGGCATTTAAACTACTTTGACAGGTCCCAATTTGTCCAAGGTGAACTCAGATGTGACTGACTGGGGCTGGCTGCTGGGACTGTTGGAATGCCACATAAACAGCATTTGATGCAAGAAACAATCCTGATGTGTTTTGCTTTAATTCCAGGTCATACTCATAAAATAAACTTCCCCAGTCTGAATTCAGTATGTATAGTGAGAGGGAAGTTACACAAACAGACACAGATACTTTGATTTTAGTATAATAAAACTACATTTACTGCTGGGTGTACTGTGGTAATGTTTCTGCACACAAACACGTGGAAACAAAAACTGAATGTGTTTTGCACGCTTCTTCAATCATTTCCCCGCATTACAAGCCACTGAACTTACAGTGATGATTTAGAATTTGTTCATTTCACTCAACAATTAGGCACGGTAGTCAGCTGGATTTTTCTGTCTCACCTCATCTGCCACAAACTCGGAGTAGTAATGGCGTCTGTAAGAATTTTACAGTATTATTCCAGTGAAAAGGAATAATGTCCTTGCTGGCAATTTACTGTGCCTTTGAGATCAAACAAAAGCTTCAATTCAAATAGCAGTCCTATCTGGGTGTTTTCTATTGTAAAGAACCTACAACCTCAAGGAATCAAGTGTTCCCCCATGAGAAGGCACTTGAAGACGGTGGGGACAAAAAACGTCAGCTTAACAGGAAAAAACCCCTCTAGAGTAGTTGGGGACAAGGTCAGAAAAGAGAGAAAATACACTACAAACTGTGCAAACTATTGGACGGAAGAGAGAGAGAAATTAAATAATATTTAATGACAAAAAATGGGGGTGAAGCAGAAATGTTTGATGCATCACAAGAAGTCCCTCAGTAGCATGAGCCATTAGTTATCGCTATGGTAACCGGCACTTTGCAGTTACCCGAGCCATCTGGAAAAAGCCTAATTAAGTATTTTTCACTCTGAACATGATCTTAAAAGCAGAGGGTTGTGCCTTTAAAACCTGTTTTCACAGGACAGGAGTGTGACAGTTAAGTAATTATTTAAACCAGCTCTTCATGTTGTTAGGTTTGCTCCAAGACACAAGAATTGTGGGTTGGAAGCTGCTTTCTGAGCTCACTCAGTCAACCATTTGCAAATTTGAAATGACAATTATCAGTTCATCTTGATACTCCCAGGTTTTGAAAGCTGCTTAACAAACCATAGCTGCAGCACACTTTGCATACGACGGTGTGCACATTGTTTTCCTCACTATTAATTCACTTTTTTCTGAGTTTAAAAGATCTGGTTTTCTCAAAGCTGAGATAAAAACATCAGCTAGATGTAATAGATTTAATACATTTAGTAAATTCCTCTTTGATCTTTTTGACAAGCATGTTTTTGTTTGTCTGTAATTTGAGATACTATGTTTCTGGGTAAAGATATACTACACACAAAAATATACATAAAAAAATCAGCTCTCATCTTCAGCACAGGCAGCTGATGCCAGATTATGGTTTACTCAAACTGCCCAGTTGTAGTAACTGGATGGACTGAACAAAGACAGGTTTGCAGTGTCTCTAATTGTCATTTTGGTAGATGTAATTATTGTTGTCAGCAAACACACTTGTGAGCTGGTAAGTCTTTGAATTGCTGATCTGCAGCAGAGAGAAGAGGTAAATGTTACCTGCAGCGTCCTTCAAACAAAAAAAAGTATTTCTGTGGGAAGTATTTAAAACATTGCATATTTTCAAGGTACCTTGACAGTAAATGGAGTTTTCTTTTACCCCTTTCAGCTTAAGTACTATTTCTAAGGCTTTTCAGCCTGCCCATGATTGGAAATGTATACCCAATCTTTGTTAAATGTCTTTTGGTGCGTCAGCTGCCTTGGCAGCAAATAGTTTGCGAAAGAACAAGCAGCTCCTTAACACCCTATAGAACCAGAGCCAAAATCTCTGTTCATTTTAATATTTACTGCCATTTGAGCACAGTAGGTGCCTGAACATGTTTAACTGCAGAAAGAGGTGAGTTTGTATTTTAAGACCTCTATTTGCCATTTTCAATAGACCCCTGCAGGGGTTGCAATGGAAAGTTTTATTTTGGATCTACTTTCTTTTGGCTTCCTCTTAGTATTTTTGTTTTATTCGACCTAATCCAGAACTTTTACATTTCAGTTCATCGTACAGTGCAAAGTGTAATTATGTAACGCTTGATGTGCTAAATTATTTCAAATGGAGATGTTAAAGTATGCAGCCACTTGCTATAACCACCGCTGCAGCTCTTCTGTGTCGTGGCCTACTGCTCACTTATGAGCTTTCTGAAATCTATTAGCATAGCAGTTATTTAATTTTGGTTGGTTATCACAGATCGTACATTTCCCCCTAAATGCCTAGTGCATCATATTTCATACACAAGTTTTTTTTTGAGTTTTTGAGACTTTAACAACATCGGCTATACTCCCCCCCCCCCCGCCCCCCCCCCCCCCCAAAAAAAGGCACAATAAATTGCACATTGCATTTCTAAGCAAACCAAACGTGTTTTATTTTTAAAAATTGATGGAAGGTTTAAAAAAACGAAACAACAAAACGCTTCAGTTACAAAGAATTTGAATATTCTGGCCATGGTTCAGACTTTAAATGATTATTACTTCCAATGCTAGCCAGTACCAAACTGAGATCTCAACATCCAGCTTTGTGTTTTAATTCCTCCTAAATTCATTCAATCACAAACAGCCCAGCAGAGCCCTGCCAGGAACATAGACCCTCTCATATGAGACTCACAGACAATTTGGACTTCAACATTCTCCTCAACCATAAGATTGAACAGCAGCAAGGCCGTTAGATCCTCGCTCTCTATATTGTTGAAATAGGATACCTTATAATTACATCTATTGAACACGCTGCTTTGCACATGGCTTCTTGAGGCTCTTATTGACTTGAGAAGGGGGTTTATAAGAGTAAGTGAGGCTGTTGTCAACACTTGAATCACTCATTTCTTTTTCCTATTTCCTGTTATTGTGGGACCAAATGATATTTGGCTTTAAACAGTCTTGGAGCAAGAAGAGCAGCCATATAAGCTTCTGCTTCAACGCATGTGGCTGTTCCAGAGGTACTTGAAGCCCTTGATTCTGAACCCCACATTCTCCTGCTAGTATCTGAGAACCTGTTTTCTGGCTTACGTTGATCATGTCGTGTCTGAGGCACGACACTGTGCTCTTGATGTGAACAGATTTTATTTTTGAAAATTTGGCTCATCCAAATTCAGACTTGCTGTCAGAAACACCCACATTCTCCTCGTGTGTCCATGACTTTTTCAGGAAGTTATTGCTTCACATGCTCAAACTCTTAAATTTATTGATGCTTGTAAACAAAGGAGTTTGATTCTGTTGCTCCCCCTGAGGTATTAAGAGCACTGATGACTCATGCAGTGAAATTTCACCCTCCGGCATTGCACTTGTAAACCATTAT
The DNA here is from genome assembly GCF_018398535.1 of Haplochromis burtoni. Taxonomy (NCBI): domain Eukaryota; kingdom Metazoa; phylum Chordata; class Actinopteri; order Cichliformes; family Cichlidae; genus Haplochromis; species Haplochromis burtoni. Next base: position 123,293 of record NW_024582558.1, on the reverse strand, counting down.
TATCATTTTTAATTTGATCTTTCAACATAGACACGGTTGATTTTTCTGACTTTGGTTTTAACCTGTTCTTATTTTTGCATGCTTTTTTTCAGTGCTTTTTTTCGTGATATTTTCACTTACGGTTGGACCAGCCTTTGTGGCATTTTAAATGTGCACTGGTGGCTCTGATCAAAGCACAATCCACATCAATATCATTCAAGCACATGTAACTTTGGTTCAGTGTGTGTTGTGCTGTGACTGTCCTTCAGTGGTCCTGTTGGCATTAACCTGCATGTTAGCCACAAAAGTTATTCTCATTACATATGAAAGATTTGCTACCAATCCACCTAAGCCGTTAAAGAACACAGTAGTTTAATACAATGCCTAGTTAGCACAATCATGATTTTCACTCCATACGTCATAAAACCTCTGCACGTAGTGCAACACTCATTATAAGCTAATGTGTCATATGCGTAATCATAAGAACCAAAGTACAACCATGGCTGTAGCCACAGTCTGTCTTTTATCTGCCTCAGCGGCAGACAGCTAAGCAATCTAGCTCTTCTATCTAGATGCTGTGACTCATAGTGAGTGAGTCTGCTGTGGCCACAATCAGTGGGGTCACTTACAAAATGCAGTATCAAAAAACAGCTTGGGCTCTCTCTATAGATCAGAGGGAAATCAAACTTTATTATGACACAATGAAAACTATTTGGTCTGTGGCTCTTTATTTGATCATTTCCTTCAAATGCGCCAAAAGTATATTTCTTAAAAGTTTAATAAAACTAATCCGATCTTGTCGGAATTTGGAAAATGTTAGCGCCTGGTTAGTAGTTGGATAGCAGACTGTCTGGTCAGATCAATCCCCAGATATTCCTGTGTTCCCCATGTCTCAAAGAGCAAGATGGGCAAGATACGAAACCCCAAGTTTTCCCTGATGTATCCATCGGAGTGTGAGTGAGTTAGATAAAAGTGCTTTCGTATAGATAAAACCACTATGTGCATGTATGATTATGTGATTGACACTTAGTAGAAGAAAGTGCTTGAGTTCTCAGAAAGGAGTAGAAAGGAGCTATAGAAAGCCTGGTCCATAACACCATAAACCTCCATTTCATCAACAGGTTGGGGATGCCAGTGCAAGATTGCTTCGAACTGTAAGCTCTCAGGCCTTTCATGCTTGGTTACTTGGTAGCTTGAAGGAGCAAAGACAGAGGGCAGGGTGGGTGAGTCAATTAGTGTGTGAAATAGATATCCTCTGCTTTTTTCCAGCCCAGCTCTGCCCTGAGCACAAAGTGTTCATCTGTCAGCAGTACCTAGACATGAGGAGAGTGCTCGCTGTTGTTTGTGCTAGCCTGGTGACCATCTCGTCTGATTATATGGTGCCTGAGGACTCTGAGGTAACTGTGTCATATCTCTATGGTGACTGAGAGCTTAATTCAATTCAATGGGTATGACACACTAGTTCCCCCCCCCTTTTAACCTTAGAATAAAGATTTTCTAGAAGCAGCCCAGTGCTTACCTTGACTTTTGGAGGTGATTAAAAATGACCATTAACACATAAGCTTGTGATCAAACTTGTGAAATGGTGAAAAACATGGGAAAAGTTTGCTTAAATGGCCTGTTTTACCCAACTTTGGTTTTTTTTACATTTTTAATAACCCAAGATTTTGTGCCTATACAAATGGCAACTAAAATAATCATAATAATGATAAAAAAACATTGGAAGATGTATTCTTCCCAAAAAAGGACACAAAACTACGCCAGTCTCCAGGCGTAGATTTGTGTTTGATCAAAACCAATTCGTAAGTGTTTATAGACCCTAACTAGATGTGAAACTGTTGGAAATGTGGCAAGCAGCCCTATGATTTCAAATCCTATGATTTGCATAAGAAGATACCCTTCCTTAGGCAGCACTGTTGCTAGGTTTTATTTAAAAGACAATCAAATCCTAAACAAATGGTGCCGAAAAACCCAACGACAGTGTTTTTAGTTATTTAAAGTATTAGCTTTTATTATGAAAGTCAAGATGTACATTATTCTTAAAAGTAATAGCTTACTTTTTAAGTGGTTAAAACGCAGGGCGTGTGAACTGAATTTGGTGGATAGTGAATCTAGTGTTTGATTAGGCAGGTAGCGAATAGTGATTTGTCACAAAATTACATCTGAAAAATACAAACCCATTTCCAAATAAGCTGGAACGTTGTGAAAATTGCAAACAAAAACAATGCAGTGATAAGCAAATCTCATAAACCCATATTTAATTAACAAGAGGATACACGTTCAATGCTTAAACTGAGAAAAATGTGGCTTTTTAATAAAAAGATATTAGCTCATTTTGAAATTGACTGCAGCAACACATCTCCGCACGACAAAAAAGTTGGAAGAGAGCCACGTTTATGCTGTGTAGCTTCCCCTAAGTCTGTAAACATGTGGGAACTCAGGAGAGCGGTTGCTGGACTCGTGGGAGAGGAATGTTTTCCCATTCTTATTTGATATAAGATTCTTTGTCTTCTTTGTCATATTTTTGGCTTCACATGTTTTCAGACTGTGTCATTTTACTGACCTGTTGCCAAATTATCTGAAAAATGTCCCACCAGCTATTTATGTACCAGAAATTGTTGTAACTTGAATTTCGTTTGCCCTTCACCAACTTTTCTGAGACATGCTGCTGTCACCAAATCCAAAATGAGATAATATTTTCATGAAATATTAAAATGTTGGAATGTTTACGAGCAAAATGGGTTTACAAGATTTGCAGATCTCATGAACCCATTGCATTTTATTTTTACTTGAATTTTACACGATGTCCCAAAATTCTGGTAACTGGTAGTTTGGTAACTACAGTAAATAAATAAGCTTTTCTTTTACAATTGTGCCTTTCTCAGTAATTACTTATACTATTTGCAGAAGCATAAGGTGCTGTGAAAAAGTATTTGCCTCCTTCCTGATATCTTATATTTCTGCATATTTGTCACACTGTTTTAAACATTAGACAAAGATAACCCGGGTAAATACAAAATGCACTTTTTAAATGATAATTTTATCTATTAAGGTAAAATAACTATGCAACAAGGTCTTGTGTCAAAAACTAAACCCCTAAACCCAATAACAGGTTGTGCCAATCTTAGCAGCATGGACTGCAATTACACATTAGCAATAACTGGCAATGAGTCCTTCACATCACTGTGGAGGAACTTTGTTCTACTCTTCTTTGCAGAATTGTTTTAATTAAGCCCCACTGGAATATTTTTGAGCATGAACTAATTGAGATGTTATGCCAAAACATCTCAATTAGATTTCAGTTTGGACTCCTTGTGAGCTCATTGCTCTTTGTGTGTATTTAAGCCATTCAGTGGCGTACTTTGGATCATTGTCCTGCTGCATAACCTCAGTGCACTTGAGTTCCAGGTGATGCCGTCTGCCAGGATAGAGTCTGTTCGGTAGAGAGTGGCCAAAGCCTTGACGCAGGAAAGCAGCCCTAGACCATCACACTAACACCACTGCGTTTGACTGTTGGTATGATGTTTTCCTTATGAAATGCTGTGCTACCTTTTACATCAGGTGTAACAGGATGCAAACCTTTCAGAAAGTTCTGCTTTTGTCTAATCAATCCACAGAATATTCAGGAATCAAGTTGTTTTTGGTAGATGTGACACAAGGTTTTGTGTTCTTTTTGGTCAGCAGTGATTTTCACCTTGGAACTCTGCAATGGATGCCATTTTTATCTATTCTCTTTCTTAGTGTTGAATCATGAAAGCCTTAGAAATGACTTTGTAGCCCTTTCTAGACGGAAAGATGTCATCTAATCACAGTTAAATAATGATATATCAAGAAGGGGCAATTACCATTTGAAATCGGGCGAACTAGGTTTGTATTTACAGAATAGTCAAGAACAGTGTTTAAAGTATATTTTTCTTTTACAAATACTACATCAAAACTATTATCTTTTTGTTTTAATATAAAACATTGTTAATAGCCTTAAGTGTGTAAGAAGTGCAACTTAATAAATAGCTTGAGGACTTTACAAAAAGCAAAAAGCTTATTTACTATCATCTAAAGTGACAAAACTAAACATCTAAAAATTGGTCTTTGCATCTCTGTTGGCAATTAAAAATGGGAAAACCTTCTATCAATAATGTAGGATTATAAGTAGCGCACGCACAGCCTCAGTTAGTGTCTTGCATGTATTATTTCATGTTACACTGATACCTAACCATCTGTTACTTTGATACCTGAGAAAATTATTCATATTAAACAAGGATATGTTTTGCATCTTGCAAACTCTTTGCAAAAACATTTTTGACCAATTTTCTGTGAACACGCTTAAGAATCAACCACAGTACTCTTGTATTAATTTGTTGGAACCCAAGTTGACATTTCTTACATTCTTCTTTTTGGCATGGTGTGATGACGATGCAACAAAGTTCCGGAGACACTAAAAATTGCAGAAAATGTGTCTTTTTGCTAATTTTGCAAGCACAGAGCATGAAACAAAGAGCACATGTGAGGAGTAAAAAACTGCGGCTGGTGACTGAAGAAGAACACATTGCTGAGTGAACCGGGTTCTTCAAACGTCTGTGTCCAGCGGGGGAGGGAAATCGAGACACGGTGACAGAGAGTCCTGACTGTGTGTGGAGCTAATCCCAGTGTCTGAGTCTGTGTCTGTAATGTCTAGAGGGGACAGGGTGTGTTTGAGTTTCACTGTCTGAGAAATGCCGCACTGGGTCTCACTTTTCCCTTGGACTGTTATGGGCTGCTCCTCCTCTGTGCTGTCCGTGATTTGCAATGAGCTCAGCTGGGCGGCTAGCTGCCAGCACTCTTGATCCTTAGAAACCAGTGTATTGTCAAAGTACTTTATCTGCTTGTCTATTTCAGCAGCTTGGTTGTGAATGGAAACACCGGTGAAGAGGCTGTGATTCAGTTCGCCCCGCAGCCTCTCGATTTCAGCAGTATAAAATGCTTCGTCTGTGTCAGCGGGGATCCAGGAACCAGTGGCCATTCCTCCCTGGTCTTCATCTTGAGCCAGAGCGAGGCTGGCCTTCCTAAGCTCAGCGTCAATTTCATGGGACAACTGGAGGATGAGTTCCTGGTGCCTCTGAACCTCCATGTCCAGCTGTACAACCCCATCGCTGGTGTACAAGTATTCTTGCAGCTGCTCCTCAATGTGTGCCTCGGAATTTGGACTGCAGGCCTGAGCCAAGGAAGTCTCCGACTTGGTTTCTTGCTGGACTTGCAGCTCAATCCGCTCAATCTCTGAATCTAGCTCCCTTATCCGCTGGATCTGCTCTCTAATTGTGTGGTCCTGGTTGAGAATAAGTTGCACCATCTGGTCGATCTCCTCTGCACCTAGGGAGCTTTTGCTCTCCATATGAAGTTTCTCCAGCTTTCGGAAAGCTTTTTTTACCATGCGCTTTTGTTTTTCCGCTGGCAGAGACTGGGAATACTGAGCACGACCGTGCTCACATCGCTTCAGCTTGGCCCCTTTGGACTTTCCACCTTTCTTAGCAGGCTGAGGCACGAAATCACTGGTTTTAACTAGAATAAACTGTATGAAGGGCCTCTGATCACCCCAAGCATACCAGAGTCTCAGTATTCTGGTAAGAGGTGGCAAAGCTCTCTCGAAACCCTTCCACCGTTCAACGAGACAGAAGTCTTTGGGTTCTCCATCCAGTAGCCGCTTGCTCTCTGGGACTGACTTGTGATCATCCAGTAATGCCTGAATCATATCTGCACATGTCGTATGCTTTGTTACTCCACAGACAACCTTCTCTTCATTGCAGACAGTAACTTGGATCTCCTTTCCTACCACAGGCTCTGCATCTTTTGTCCTATGCAGAAGACAGAAAAACAAAAGTTACAACTTTGGCTATGCATGAAAACTTGGAAATGCTTTCTTAAGTTAATGCTCTACAATGTTTACACTCTGTGACATTAAAATATAACCCTTCATGTTTCATTGCATTAAGGCGGGTTTGGATTGCTGGTCGTGTTTCCTTCCCCTCACCTCCAACCAGTTGGGGCAGATGGCTGACCCCCACTGAGCCTGGTTCTGCCGCAGGTTTCTTCCTGTAAATATGGAGTTTTTCCTTCCCACAGTCACTAAAGTGCGACATCTGATTTTTGAAGTTTTCTCTGTTTTCTCTGTATTATTGTAAGTCTTTAACTTGGTGTTGTGTTTTGGTGCTTTATAAATTGAATTGGAATACATTTTAAGTGATAGTAGTAGTTATGTTCACAAATTCAATTCTAGACACGTACATTTGGGGATTAGAAATGCTCCTTTCTAGACAGCAGTTCAACAAAAGGGTTAAAAAAAATGTAGTTAGATAAATAATCCCAAAAGGAAATTTAGACAGCCATATTTCAACATACTTGCCGTCTGAAGTAAAACAAGTCTCTCTCTCTATAATACTTTAAAAGTTGTTTTCCTATTCTAAGTAGTATGTTTTTATGAATGCATCCTTATTTGATGGCTTTCCATTAGGTCAATGAGCAGAAAACTACATTCAGTCATTTTGTGCTTCCTGGCTTGATTCTATTACTGTTTCTCATCGTCTTACTCATCAGAGATGATCACTTAATGGTTCGGTTCTGAGCTATTTAACCTCAAGGCCCTCATTAAGTTTTTGCATGGATCGTAAAACCTGTTCAAAAATTGACCTCTGATGGGCCGAAGATATTCATTTTTTACATCCTTAATGAACCACCGGTAATATTCAGGACCTAATATCCAGTCATTAAATGATAGGCACCGGCAATGCAGACGGCCACAAATAAGAAGATAACATCACCAGACATTTAAATCTGATTTCAGGATAAAGAATGATGTATCACTCTATTATTTATATGAAAGATAACATGTTAGGAACATTCTGCGATTCATGTGTTTCATTAGGGAATCTCTGACTGCCAAGTTTCTGTCTTGGTGAATTATTTAAAGTTAAATTCTAGTCTTCAGGGAAAAATAAGTGACACATAATACTCCTATAATTGCAGACAGTTTAATCGCAAAGAAACCCAGAGAAAGATTATCCACATAAAAATCACAGACACAAAAAAGTAGAACTCCTCCTTTGATGGTTAAACTGCAGACTGATTTTTGTGGGTTAAAGGAATGTTGGTCTGTGGTTTTTCAACCCAAAAGACAATACTTCTTTAATCAGTTCACAGTAATAGAGAAAAACATTCTTCTAATCCTGGATAATATCACATCTACGAATAAAAAAAGGTTGAAAAAATTAGCCTTAAATAACAAAAGCAGAAAACATCAACAAGGAAATCTGGCTGTAGCTTGTCAGGAAATTTGATATAGTGACACTGATGGATAAAAGGAAAGGGCCAACACACTTGTCTGGAAGTTGGATTTTCATCTAAGCCTTTTAAAATTATATTTCACTTTACTATCTAGATAAATCTGAAGTCTTATCGATATTTACAATGTATTAAAACAGACTTTGGGATTAAAATCAAGTCCTTTGTTTAGCCCAGCTATCAAAGTTCAGTGTTGTTCCTCAGGTTGGTATGCAGCAACGTCTTCACAACCCTACATCATGTACCTGCTTTGCCTTTATTTGTTCTGATAACCTTGGCCGAATGCAACTTATGCTAACTTACGTCACCAATGCGGGAGGAAGCAAAAAAACCAACCAACCAAACCAAAAAAACAAAAACTAGCCACATCCTATTAAGATGACATAGATACCCCAACCTGCATGTCTAAGACATTGTGTATATTATTCAAAGGGAGAAAGAGGCTTATCTCTCAGTTTGTAGATTTGACAGACTGATACCACAATGTATTGGTTCCCACATAACACATGAACACCCAACTGGAGCATAGTGTAAACATCTGGCGAATAAGGTCTCAGGAATGCAATTCATAGGTTGGTTAATGGTTATTAAGACTCTTGGAGAAAACCGGAGCAAAGCAAATACCTGAGCTATGTGTAGGCCAAACAATTCCAACATGCCTCAAGCATTTAATAGACAACAACCCTTGTTGCTTTGACCATGGAATTTCCAACTTCACCCAATACAACACAGCCCCAGTGCTACTGCTGCACAGGAAAGAAAACAGGCGGTGTACCCAGTACACCGTACATAGTGGCCACATGCTTAAAAAATGAGCTTATCTGACACAACAGCTCAACATCATAGAGCAGTCAATATGTGTTAGGGCATGAACCATGGCATCAACTGTGGCAAGTTTGTGGTGTGTTTGAAAAAGTCTTATTATAATATAATACAATACATTATTTCACTTTTTAACCCATTACTTTTATTAAACATAGTGTCGTTGTTAGCTTAAATTAAAATGCTATGTACAAAACAAATTCATTTGGATGAATTACGAGTGGTAAACCTGACCAATTATGCATATTTTATTTATTATTGATAAAACAATACTTAAAGGTTACTTTCACATAGGGCTGCTCAAATAATCGAATTTTAATCACGATTACGATCTGGGCTTTCAACGATCATTAAAAATGACTGAGCCGATTATTAGCCCCTCCCTCATGCTTTACTCTCGCGCTTGCCATGTGGCAAATCCAGCGCACCTCTCTGCATTTCGAACACGCATCACAACAATTAAGAGCAGCGGTCCCCAACCCCTGGGCCTTGGACCGGTACCGGTCCGTGAGTCGTTTGGTACCGGGCCGCAAGAGTTGAGGCTCAGGTGTGAAATGTATGGTTTTCAGGGTTTTTATCGGTTTTCAGCGTTATTTTGTTATCGTTTTGATTGTTAACTCGGTTTTCCTGGGTCTTTTCACGTGGGTTATGAATAAATCTTTTTTTCAGTACCGGTACTAGTTTTTTTTTTGTTGCATTTATCCGCGACACCTTATAAACCGGTCCGTGGCGCAAAAAAGGTTGGAGACCGCTGATTAAGAGGACCCGAGGGAAGCTCGATAAGCTAAGCAGAAGTTATTTGGAGAGGAGAGTGACTGCCGTTGGTTGAAAAGAGAGGTAAAAAAAACTTCAGTGGTGTTGCACACTATTTTATATTATTTTTTAAAGTCATTGTTAACCCTTTAAAGCTGGTCAGAGCAGCACGCTCCATTTTGTGTAACTATTTTTATGTACTTACATCTTATGCCATCAACTTGTCCTCGGTCACGGTTTCCTTCCACATATAGCTTTGCAAAAATTGCATAAAAAGCACTTGCAGCAACAAAAACATAATATTCCAGAAACACGCTTTGCCGATCCGATCAGCTGTTCGTAACACTTCCCACAATGAAACAGACGTCAGCGTGAACTATCGCATGCCCGCCATTTCCTGCCCGAAACCGGAAGTGATGTCATGTTCGCGGAAAATGTAGTTTTTTTTACTTGTAGGCCTTAAAAGCCTATACTGGTGTTTTTATAAGTCATGTTTGACTTTTCTGAATAGTTTCTGTGATGCTTAGAACTCGAATTGCACAGCTGGAAATAGTTTATTTTGATGCACGTGCTGTTTTCTTTGCAAATTTGCATCATAGGATTGTTTTTTCGTTTTTCCTGCAGTATATAAAAATTGGTGTATCTCAAAAATAAAACTATGAAGACACTCAAAATAAATTTCCTGTTGTTGTAAACTATTTTTTGCAACTTTTTTGTATTTAAAGTTTTGAGGGATAAACCTATTAAATTTCTCTAAGTAGAAATATATGTAAAAAAAACAAAAACGATTTTCAATTTTTTTTGTAGTTTATTGCACTTTTTTGCAATTAATGTAGTTACTATGGACTTAATGCATACATATTATTAAAATATGGGCTATAACAGTTGTATAGCAACTTGAAATGCTCCCACAAATGGCACTACAACATGTAAAAAAAAAAAAATATAAGCTCTGGCGGACTTGGTTCTATAGTAGGTCTTAAAGGGTTAAATAAATATCGTCAAATAATCGAGATCTCAATTTCAGTGAAAATAATCGTGATTATCATTTTTGCCATAATCGAGCAGCCCTACTTTCACATGTGCATTAATGGGTCAAAACCTCTCCCACCTTCTCAGCATGTGATGAGGAATCCAAAAATCAGAGCAATTTCATTATATGGGGCCAAAAAATATTTTGTGAGCCACTGTTATACTGTATTGCAAGGATGAAAGAATGGCTGAGGCAAGAAGTGCAAGGGCACGAAAGAAGAAAGGTAAAGGAAAAGGGAACAAAATCATAATTACATGTTCAGTGCAGCATAGCTATACTACACATCTGTAAATACACAATGCAGATATTTCCAATAAACCTGAACCTGTCACACACTGTCCTCATTTCTAATCTTGCAGGCGAATAAACATGCTGTACATACACTGGCTATTTCAGAAAGGGTGACCCAAGGCCACAGCTGTGCAGGAAGACAGTACAGTTAGGCAGGGAAACACCTGTATTTGTCTCAGGCCACAATCACCAGCACTCAGGCAACATCCTGCCACTATAGTTTTATGCACTGTAGGAGGAAGGGAGGAAAAGAGATTCCATGTTGCTCACTATGGTTACTTTTAATTTTCATTCTACTGTGAAGAAAGAGCTAACAGTTTCTATTATGCGTTATCACTGGAACACATTGGAACTGAAAGCAAATGATTTATTTGGACGAAAAAGAAATAAATATTTCATTTATTCACGAGAATGACTTTTATGAGTCTAATTTAGTTTCCAAATTAGTTAAAGGCATATTTATTGTTAGAGTTCTTTGATTGTTAAGGTGCAGATACACATGCTGCAACTAATGCCAGTGTGAATTGACTTGGAGAATGTCTAAACACTGTAGCTTATGCAATGCAGCCAAAATGGCAAAGCCTCAATGATTCCCAGCAGTTAGTAGATGTGAAGTCTGTGTCCTGCTGTGGCAGAACTTATTGAAAGCTCTTGGTATCCTGCTTTGCATTTCTGCAGCTAACAGCATTATCACTTACATTTAAGGCCCCTGTAAGCCTCAGGGTTGTGAGTCAACTGCTAGTACATCAAAATCCACATAAACTCCCAGCAATTCCTGGAAGTTTTCTGTCACTGACACAACCTTGTAAACAGTACCTAACTTGCACTTTTATGGCTTTTTACATTGCTTCTTATTGAGGAAAACAGCAATTTTTATCAGGGTACTAAAGGGTATTAAAGACGGCTGTACACTAGCCCCTCAGCCTAAACGATAGCATATTTTTTCTTTAAAGCTCTACCTCATAGAACAATGATTCTTCTGCTGTGTTTATTTTGGAAAGAATACTGCAGGAATATGACTACATTAATGGCAACTTGAATTGTGCTGGCTTAGCCTCACAGACATCACCACTTTGACTTACTGTACTGGCTGAAATGTGGTTAACCAGAACTTTGCGGTGTTTTTTAAGAGCAAACAATTAGATGCATGGCAAACCATTAGGACTCTGACAAGAGATACACAAGTAGTGCATGCACTGCTGCGCTGATTGCATCGCACCACATACTTTATGAGGGCTGTCACTTTGGGTGCCATTTGATATTCATAGCTTGGGATTACACAGCAGTTCCAGACGCAGCAAATGAGGGTGCCTTCATAGGTCACACTGCTGGGTGGTAAATGACAAAGCTGACACTGATAGTGTAATGAACTCAAAGCTAATGTGGAATTACAGCTTCAGATGACACATACTTTCAAGAAAAACTAAAATATAAAGCCCTTATGGGTGAAGACAGATGTTGCACGGCAACTGGCACAGTACAGGTTCGACTTTAAATTCACACTTGAATGAACCCGAGAAACCTGAGCAGACCCACTTGACCTCACCTTGAACTTAGAGGCAGAGATATCCAGTTAGAACTGGGATGTGTGGGAGGAAACTACCCACACGTCTAAGTTCAGTTTAACCTTAAATTATAGGAATTTCCGTACCAGCTTCTGTGTTGGATGATTACGTTACGGCTGCATTGCGGTAGCATATTGTAATGCTCATAATGACAACCTGGAAGGAATTAACAGTTCCCACTTGTGTGATAAGTTTGCAAGGTACAAGTTACCACAGAGGCCTGTATGCTGGTGGTTTGAGCAAGTCATAGCAAATGACAGAGTTATAGCTCTAAAGTGTCCCGACATGTTTTGGCAGATCAATGACGAAAAAGAGATGCAAATATGCTCAAGAGAAACAAAGCTTTGATAGCAGATAGGCAAACATGTCCTTTAGCCTCTGCTGTCAACACGTCTCACTATGGAATCGTGAGTATATTTGGATTTGATTATATTTGCTGCTGATAAGATCACAGGTTTGCTTTTACAGCTCAAAACAGTCCTGAGTGAAATGATCAAACTTACCCCAGATAGATTAATTCACCTTCTATGCAGCATCAACCAATTTAAAATTAAAATCTGTGTGATTTATGCTAACGCCTTCATTTTGTTTGTGGTTTTCATAGCTGTAATACCTCATAATTAGCACTTAACACGAGGTTGATGGAAAAGTCATGAATTTTACTGGCATCTTGATCTGTTCAGTTAAGCCAAGCTAAGTACAATCAAATAAGTAAACATAAATCCTCAAATCACAAATGCTAACCTCAAGTTAAAACCAGAAAAAAAGGCCTATGTGCAATCCAACATTTCTTACTAAACTAATGCTGACTGGAAGAACAAGTTCTGATAAAAAGTTGTGGCTGACTGGATCAACTAGAGATGAAGTGAAGACATTTTTCAGCTGTATTTCCTTTAAAAGAAAACTGAATGTGCGCTGCAGGATATGACACAATGCAGACTCATGACCTCTGCACTTTTTTTCCCTTCAAAAACATAAATGTCAATAATATCAGACAAGTGAAAGGGGACAATAAGAAGCTTGCATTTGCATTTCCTACACTAATCAAAGTTTCTCTTTCTTCGAGACCAACACTTGTAGTTTATTTAACAAATTATAGGTTTGACTGGTGTATATAAAACAATAGGGGTTTACTAAAAAAGGTAAGATATAGAAATCCAAGCCAAAACAAATAAATCATACTAGTCTAAAGTATCTACAAAGTGTCTGTCTGGCTTGGCTTTAACACAGAGAATGCAGAAGAGAAACTATTGGATGCCGGACAGGAGATGTTTCCTCTTGTTCTTATCTGAGGATGAGAATGAGGGATTGCTGAGGAAATAATGTGACTTTTCTATCTGGATATGTTGATCTCTGGGAAGACTCCTTCCCTGATAAGCATCTGTGAGCAGAGACACAACACACCCTGTTTGTTCCTTTCCTATGTGAAATCGCCCACCCCTATTATCTTTTGCCCACAGGAAGTATCTAAATCACCATAACAACCCTTTCTCATTAAAAGAAATGACTTCCCCTGTCCTTTTTAAACACAAACTGTCTTTTTTTATTGCTTTCAGCAGCCTGCAAATTTGTATTAATCTAGCAATGTTAAAAACTAATTAACAATGCTATAGTGGTGGCTTAGTGCAAGTGGTCACTACATTGCTTTGGTCACATAATTCTGAGGCTTGTATTTCCTGTTGTTTGAAGGATCAGACTCCCTGATTTTAGTATGGAATATTCCAATATTTTTTACATTTACCAAATCAACATTAAAGTTTTCTTATTTTGTGAATATTTTGATGCTTCGGCTTGCTCCGACTGCACATGTTGTCAACATCCAGCTCAAAGTTTCACCTCGAGTAGGAGCCGGCCTCAGGTGTCTCCGAAGTGAAGCGTTTGACATGTCTAAAGATCTAAACACTTGAGATAATTATAGGTGCCTCGATGATAATTACTATGCAAGAAAAAAAAAATAAGACAGCCACTGGAGACAACTTCAGTCAGACTGTTTGAAGTTATCAAAGATAATTCATCTCAGCTCTGTGTGATGTGAAAATGCATCAATTCTGCTGATGGTGCCTCTGTCAAAGTGTTGTAATTTAGCACTGTACACTACCATACCTCTCAGCATTGTTGCTGTGTTTGGTGTTAATTGAGACCCTTAATGAGTAAAGCTAATTAAAACCCTTTAACTTTCCTTATCTTGATCTTGGCAGCAAGGGATTCAATCATGACCTAGATACTCAGAAAGAGAACTCTGTTTACCAGCTCTGCACAACAAAAGTCTGTAGTCAACAAAAGAAGCAGAATGTCTACACCAATAACAGACGACAGCTTGTGGCTCAGTAACGCTACTTTCCTCCTTGCCTTTACAGAACTGTAGCTGGACCCCAGCTGCAGAGAGAAGCACATCAAAAGGCCAAGCTACGCTCTTAGGGAAATTGCAAAAAGCAAATTATGGTAATACAGATGACATGATCTCTACTACTTTGTATGTGTACATATGTGTGTGCGTTTTTTTTATAATAGCAGAAGAAAGTCCAAACGTTTACAAGCTAATGTACAGTAGGCCTGCAGTGTTGTAAACAAACAAAGACCACCACTAAAAGGCACATCACTCACTGGCACACTGATAAAATCGTTCATGTATAGTTACATTAAAAATGTAACATGAAAAATCTTAACATGTGCACACACGGACAGGTTCGCCAAAACTGGCTTTTAATTAGTAAAATTAATATATATTACTCCCCAAATAGTATTAAGGAAATTAAGAATGAATTGGTTTAAGATAGTAATAACCTTGATGAAAAAAAGGACGCTCAAAATCTCATATTCCACGGAAGTGTATATTATTTCCTTGGAATTCAGTATGGAGGTTTGTCAGTTTTTCTAACTGGACCGGGGAGACATCATTTTTTAAAACAATAATAATAGTCAAAAAGATGATATGCAGAACTAAATTAACAACTTAACTGCGTTTTATTTTGTGCTGCTCATTCGTAGTTCGATGCGCGCCGAGTTGTGCGTAAATCGTCTCCCTCACGCATTTCATTGTAACGTCTTTTTTCTAATGCTCGAAGTTGGGGAAAAACACACTCAACAGGTTTAAAGAAAGCTCATACTCATCTGATCAAGTTACCTGTTTTTCATTCGGGCTTTAAGGAAGTTTTTTCCAAATGGAGCCATGACTCAGGAGCACAAGAAAACAGACCGGCGATCCAAAGTGAGTTACAGTCCAGGCATGGTAGGACGTCGGACACTTATCGGAATGTTTCAGAAAAGTTGACGGGTGTCCCGGGTGCAACTCTATCCGCCCCATCCGAAAAGCGGAGGGAGGTGTTTCCTACAGCCAAACGAGATTTAATGGTGAAACTCTGCCCCCTTCCACCTGCAGGAACAACCTGAACGACTAAACGAAACACTTTCTTCAAAAGGATACTCAGCTCTGCAGAAATACGAAATAACGTAACAATTAAAAACATTGTAGATTATGTTGAAATATTAGCGGAACTATAATATAAAATATAGAGCAGATAAGGCACAGAATAACAGCATTTCTTTTCATGTATCCACCCTGCTGACGACATAAAAAAAGCTGTAATGTTGTAATGTTACAACATGTTTACATTACAACCCAGGAAAATGTAACATGTTGGGTTTTGATAAATGGTCTTCCTTTCTGGATCAACAATGTTACATTGAGATGAAACAGCCTGTTTTAAAAAAAAGTCTAAGAGTGTTTGACGCTGTAAATCTGTCAAAGAGCACGTGGTTTTTCAAGCTGTCCTAACACATATTGAAATTATTTAATTGTTTTTGGGGGTTAATTACTAAATAGGGTAGCCACAAAAACACACAGCTAAAACAACTGACTGAGCATTACTTAAACTCATCGTTGAAAGTGATTTTAACATTAGTGTAGATGCTGAGAACAACAGCCTCCACACTGTATGTGATTTAAACACAATTAGCTTCTTTCAGAATGTAAATAAGATAAGATAAGATAAGATAAGATAAGATAAGATAAGATAGAACTTTATTAATCCCTCGGGTGGGTTCCTCTGGGAAATTCGACTTCCAAAAAAAGCACAGCAACGACAGAAGTTACAGTTACAGAATTGTTATATATATATATATATACACACACACACACACACATATATAAATACAGAGACAAATATAAATAAAATATACAAAGGGGATAAATAGAATAAATAGGAATAAAAAATAAAAATACAAGTGAATTGCACATTTCAAGTATTGAGTCTATTGCACTGTTGACTATTTACAAAAGTATTGCACAAGGTATTGTACAGTGAGGTGAAGAGGCACTACAGCTTAGTTGTTCCCCCCTCCTTTGTCCTCCTGTTTCCCCTCCCTCTCCCCTCCAGAGAGGAGTTAAACAGTTTGATGGCGTGTGGGACAAAGGAGTTTTTAAGTCTGTTAGTTCTTGTCTTTGGGAGAAGCAACCTGTCACTGAACAGACTCTTCTGGTTGTTAATGGCCGTGTGCAGAGGATGCCTGGCATTGTCCATAATGTCCATCAGTTTCTTTAATGTCCTTTTCTCTGCCACTGTCACCAGAGTGTCCACGATTGGTCTGATTGTAAGTTCATTATAGTGTTAGGCAGTTGTGTCATTTCTTAGATATCGTTGAAACATGTTTCAATTTTCACGGTCATTTTAATCTTTTGTTTTTCATCAGATGTATGTTCAGTTCTTATGCAATCACAATGAGATCGCCTTCATGATATAGTTTGTTGCTCTCTAGCCTAGGACTCTGAGTCCTTCTTTGCTGTGCTGCTCTGATCAGCACATAAAGCTATATGAATTAAGTTTATCCGCTTCTACTGATGGTATATAATAATAGGCATGCTCAGGTCTTCTGTTGTAGATGTTGATATGATGGATGCCTCGAGCTCTCTGGTAAGGAGTAGCTAGTCGTGTTTGGTCGTTGTTTTTTATAGGAGGTGATTCATGTGATATGCAATGTAACCTAGTCCAGTTATTGTTCACACACTCACCTAGCCCGAGTACTTATCGATTCTTTGATTGATTCGTACATCATCACTCCACCTCTACTTACCTTGTATAATTATATAATTGAACGGCAGTGGGATTATCTCTGGACTACCTGAAGTTAACAACAACCAGTTTCTTAGTCTTTGTAAAATTAGAATTATGTCTTTAAATAACACTCTGAATCTTGTCCTGACATATGGTACATCATAGAAACTGAGTATTTAACAGTATTCCCTGAAAACATGTCTTGTCTGACCATTTTTTAAATTTAAATTTACAATAATGGGAATACATTTCATTACAGTGGAGGTCTCTCTGAAAGTGCTGTAACAAAGTTTAAAGACATGATCCTTGCACTGTTATCTTCAATAATACCATGTACTGACTCATGATGTGAGCAGCTACCTGAATCTTACTCCTTCAGAGACAGATTATCTTGTTACCTATGTAACAGCCCAACTATGACTCAACAAAGCAGAGAAACGTACAGCTTTGTATAAGTCACATCTGTCTTAAAGCAGGCAACTTTTAAACTAGGGAGGAAATGGCATTTCACTAAATTAGAAAACCTTCTTCTGATCTGGAAAAAATACTTTGCTACTCTTTAAAAAGCCCTCAACAATTAGACATCTGATAGAGGAAAACAGTTTCTGTTCAGCAGAGCAGCCAGGCAAAGAGTCAGAGCTCTGCTGACCCAAGTATTCCTTTGACCTTAACTGCTATTGACTTCATGAATTTCTTTACAAATAAAATTAACCATTAGGGGAAAATTCTTCTGGGTTCTGGGCTGGGATCAATACTATTGACAGCACATGCTTCCCTTAGACAATGTTAGTAGAAATAACTGCAAAAACTTTCATTGCTATGTTGATAAAACTCAGTTTCTCATGAAGGCAGGAGATACAAATCAATTACTGAACCTTCAGATGTGCCTAATAGACATGTAAGCCTTGATGGTACTACCTTGGCCTCTAATAACACTGCAAGGAATCTTTGATATATTCACTTATTCTTTCATATATCCTTCAGTGTGCATATTAAAGGTATTGTTACGTTCCCCTGAGGGGTCTAGGCGGTGAGGGGGAAGTAACGAAAAGTGTCCGGGTCAGAAAAAGGAGACAAGAAGG
>NW_024582558.1:97910-105381 GCF_018398535.1 Haplochromis burtoni | reverse complement strand
GTCAGTAATCAAGGAGATTTAAGCCCAGGGAAAGGTGAGCTCTGGGCCAGAGTGCCATTAGTGTGGTTGCAGCTAGTGAGCAGTATGTTTGTGTGGTTACAGCTAGTGAGCTGAGTGTTTGGTGTATTTGCAGTTAGTGAGCTGCTCTTCCTTTTTGGCTTACGTTTTACTTTATTGAGCAACGCCTGAGTTTTGTTTGTTTTCTTAAATGGTGATAGCGGCTTGTCCGTCTCTTTTAGTTGAGCTACTTTAATAAAACGTTTATTTAACCTGGCAACTAGTGATGGGCAGATGAAGCCCCATGAAGCACTGAAGCTTTTCATCCAATTGGTTCACCCCAACGCGAAGCTTCATGAAGCTTCATTTGCTCTAGAGGACACCTACTGGACGTAAAAATAATAGCTGGCATGAATTTGAAGAGTGTGGCATTATGCACACAGCCTGTAAATGTCAACAACAAAAGGAGTGTGTAAAACATGTATATTGTAGTGATGGCAGTATACTGTGTATATTTATATGGCAGTATGGGAAAATGATTATTTGGAAATGCTTAAAATGGAAATGATCCTTTACTGTGAGGTGGTGTGGTTGGGGTGTGGACAGTAGTAGTTGTGCTTTTGTAACGTTGAGGTATGGACAGCTACACACTGAGCTCAGTCCTGCCTGTTCACATTTTATTCTGTAAAAACTAAATTTTCACTGCTTTTATCGACCTTTTTAGTGGGGAGAACATAGCTAGGATTTAATGATTTAACAAATCTTTTGAAATCCTTTGTCCTCCACAATGCTAAATGGCTGGGAGTCCTCAATCACCATGCTGTACCAGGTCTTCATCTATTTGAGATTGTTCTCCTGAGGAAAGACAATAAAGACAAAGCACAAATATAAATATCACACACGTAACTTATAACAGTTGTATAATATTGTTATATCATTTAGTAACATTACTGCATGCTATATTATCATTGCATTTGATGGCTCACCTGGTCTTGCTCCACAATCGGTGTTCCCCTTATTCTCATGCAAAGCTCTGTAGTGCCTAAGCATGGATGAGGTGTTGTTGTTATATCCCAGCTCCCTGGCACATAGCAAACACTTCACCTTGTACAAAAGTCAAGACAGCTCAACATAAATTGTATTGCACCATCAGTATCATGAAATACATCTTCTGTAGAAATTTACATACCTTGTTGGGAGGAATAAGATCAAAATGTTCCCACACAGGGGAGGACATCCTCCTCTTCTTAGCTGGCTCCATTCTCTCCTGACTTTCTCTCCTCACTCTCATAAACCTCCAAACGGTCTCCAAACTCTCACTAACCGCACTCTCCATCAAACACCCACATTTTTGAATGAAGTCTGAGGGGTTTATATCGCTGTCATATCTCGCGGCAAAGTTCGAACCACTTCATGAACCAGTCACGTGGTACAGCCGGGCAGCGAGGCTTCGGACGTCATCATTTTCAGCTCCTCCCATAAATGAAGCAAGCCTCGATACGCGCTTCGCGGAAACGCCCCCTCCATTACTCGACACACGCTCCGAAGCCTCGATACAGAACGTCCCATCACTACTATCTTCTGTCTCCTTTTTTGACCGGACACTTTTCGTTACTTCCCCCTCACCGCCTAGACCCCTCAGGGGAACGTAACAATACCTTTAATATGCACACTGAAGGATATATGAAAGAATAAGTGAATATATCAAAGATTCCTTGCAGTGTTATTAGAGGCCAAGGTAGTACCATCAAGGCTTACATGTCTATTAGGCACATCTGAAGGTTCAGTAATTGATTTGTATCTCCTGCCTTCATGAGAAACTGAGTTTTATCAACATAGCAATGAAAGTTTTTGCAGTTATTTCTACTAACATTGTCTAAGGGAAGCATGTGCTGTCAATAGTATTGATCCCAGCCCAGAACCCAGAAGAATTTTCCCCTAATGGTTAATTTTATTTGTAAAGAAATTCATGAAGTCAATAGCAGTTAAGGTCAAAGGAATACTTGGGTCAGCAGACCTCTGACTCTTTGCCTGGCTGCTCTGCTGAACAGAAACTGTTTTCCTCTATCAGATGTCTAATTGTTGAGGGCTTTTTAAAGAGTAGCAAAGTATTTTTTCCAGATCAGAAGAAGGTTTTCTAATTTAGTGAAATGCCATTTCCTCCCTAGTTTAAAAGTTGCCTGCTTTAAGACAGATGTGACTTATACAAAGCTGTACGTTTCTCTGCTTTGTTGAGTCATAGTTGGGCTGTTACATAGGTAACAAGATAATCTGTCTCTGAAGGAGTAAGATTCAGGTAGCTGCTCACATCATGAGTCAGTACATGGTATTATTGAAGATAACAGTGCAAGGATCATGTCTTTAAACTTTGTTACAGCACTTTCAGAGAGACCTCCACTGTAATGAAATGTATTCCCATTATTGTAAATTTAAATTTAAAAAATGGTCAGACAAGACATGTTTTCAGGGAATACTGTTAAATACTCAGTTTCTATGATGTACCATATGTCAGGACAAGATTCAGAGTGTTTTTAAAAGACATGAACTCAATCAAAGACTAAGGAACTGGTTGTGGACTTCGGGAGGTCCAGAGAAGGTCCACTGCCGGTTCAGATAGAGGGGGAGGAGGTGGAGGTGGTCAACAAGTACAAGTACCTCGGGCTGTGGGTGGACAATAAACTGGACTGGTCATGCAACACAGAGCACCTGTATAAAAAAGCCCAAAGCCGACTGTACTTCCTCAGGAGGCTGAGGTCTTTTAACATCTGCAGGAAGCTCCTGAGGATGTTTTACCAGTCGGTGGTTGCTGGAGTACTTTTCTATGCTGTGGTGTGCTGGGGGAGCAGCACAGCAAAGAAGGACTCATCCAGGCTGGAGAAACTGATCAGGAAGGCTGAGCTCTGTGGTCGGCATGAAGCTGGACACTCTGGTGACAGTGGCAGAGAAAAGGACATTAAAGAAACTGTGGACATTATGAACAATGCCAGGCATCCTCTGCACACGGCCATAAACAACCAGAAGAGTCTGTTCAGTGACAGGTTGCTTCTCCCAAGACAAGAACTAACAGACTTAAAAACTCCTTTGTCCCACACGCCATCAAACTGTTTAACTCCTCTCTGGAGGGGAGAGGGAGGGGAAACAGGAGGACAAAGGAGGGGGGAACAACTAAGCTGTAGTGCCTCTTCACCTCACTGTACAATACCTTGTGCAATACTTTTGTAAATAGTCAACAGTGCAATAGACTCAATACTTGAAATGTGCAATTCACTTGTATTTTTATTTTTTATTCCTATTTATTCTATTTATCCCCTTTGTATATTTTATTTATATTTGTCTCTGTATTTATATATGTGTGTGTGTGTGTGTGTGTGTGTGTGTGTGTGTGTGTGTGTGTATATATATATATATATATATATATATATATATTTATATATTATATATATATATATATATATATATATATAACAATTCTGTAACTGTAACTTCGGTCGTTGCTGTGCTTTTTTTGGAAGTCGAATTTCCCAGAGGAACCCACCCGAGGGATTAATAAAGTTCTATCTTATCTTATCTTATCTTATCTTATCTAATTTACATTCTAAAGAACTAATGTGTTAAATCACATACAGTGTGGAGGCTGTTGTTCTCAGCATCTACACTAATGTTAAAATCACTTTCAACGATGAGTTTAAGTAATGCTCAGTCAGTTGTTTTAGCTGTGTGTTTTTGTGGCTACCCTATTTAGTAATTAACCCCCAAAAACAATTAAATAATTTCAATATGTGTTAGGACAGCTTGAAAAACCACGTGCTCTTTGACAGATTTACAGCGTCAAACACTCTTAGACTTTTTTTTAAAACAGGCTGTTTCATCTCAATGTAACATTGTTGATCCAGAAAGGAAGACCATTTATCAAAACCCAACATGTTACATTTTCCTGGGTTGTAATGTAAACATGTTGTAACATTACATTACAGCTTTTTTTATGTCGTCAGCAGGGTGGATACATGAAAAGAAATGCTGTTATTCTGTGCCTTATCTGCTCTATATTTTATATTATAGTTCCGCTAATATTTCAACATAATCTACAATGTTTTTAATTGTTACGTTATTTCGTATTTCTGCAGAGCTGAGTATCCTTTTGAAGAAAGTGTTTCGTTTAGTCGTTCAGGTTGTTCCTGCAGGTGGAAGGGGGCAGAGTTTCACCATTAAATCTCGTTTGGCTGTAGGAAACACCTCCCTCCGCTTTTCGGATGGGGCGGATAGAGTTGCACCCGGGACACCCGTCAACTTTTCTGAAACATTCCGATAAGTGTCCGACGTCCTACCATGCCTGGACTGTAACTCACTTTGGATCGCCGGTCTGTTTTCTTGTGCTCCTGAGTCATGGCTCCATTTGGAAAAAACTTCCTTAAAGCCCGAATGAAAAACAGGTAACTTGATCAGATGAGTATGAGCTTTCTTTAAACCTGTTGAGTGTGTTTTCCCCCAACTTCGAGCATTAGAAAAAAGACGTTACAATGAAATGCGTGAGGGAGACGATTTACGCACAACTCGGCGCGCATCGAACTACGAATGAGCAGCACAAAATAAAACGCAGTTAAGTTGTTAATTTAGTTCTGCATATCATCTTTTTGACTATTATTATTGTTTTAAAAAATGATGTCTCCCCGGTCCAGTTAGAAAAACTGACAAACCTCCATACTGAATTCCAAGGAAATAATATACACTTCCGTGGAATATGAGATTTTGAGCGTCCTTTTTTTCATCAAGGTTATTACTATCTTAAACCAATTCATTCTTAATTCCCTTAATACTATTTGGGGAGTAATATATATTAATTTTACTAATTAAAAGCCAGTTTTGGCGAACCTGTCCGTGTGTGCACATGTTAAGATTTTTCATGTTACATTTTTAATGTAACTATACATGAACGATTTTATCAGTGTGCCAGTGAGTGATGTGCCTTTTAGTGGTGGTCTTTGTTTGTTTACAACACTGCAGGCCTACTGTACATTAGCTTGTAAACGTTTGGACTTTCTTCTGCTATTATAAAAAAACGCACACACATATGTACACATACAAAGTAGTAGAGATCATGTCATCTGTATTACCATAATTTGCTTTTTGCAATTTCCCTAAGAGCGTAGCTTGGCCTTTTGATGTGCTTCTCTCTGCAGCTGGGGTCCAGCTACAGTTCTGTAAAGGCAAGGAGGAAAGTAGCGTTACTGAGCCACAAGCTGTCGTCTGTTATTGGTGTAGACATTCTGCTTCTTTTGTTGACTACAGACTTTTGTTGTGCAGAGCTGGTAAACAGAGTTCTCTTTCTGAGTATCTAGGTCATGATTGAATCCCTTGCTGCCAAGATCAAGATAAGGAAAGTTAAAGGGTTTTAATTAGCTTTACTCATTAAGGGTCTCAATTAACACCAAACACAGCAACAATGCTGAGAGGTATGGTAGTGTACAGTGCTAAATTACAACACTTTGACAGAGGCACCATCAGCAGAATTGATGCATTTTCACATCACACAGAGCTGAGATGAATTATCTTTGATAACTTCAAACAGTCTGACTGAAGTTGTCTCCAGTGGCTGTCTTATTTTTTTTTTCTTGCATAGTAATTATCATCGAGGCACCTATAATTATCTCAAGTGTTTAGATCTTTAGACATGTCAAACGCTTCACTTCGGAGACACCTGAGGCCGGCTCCTACTCGAGGTGAAACTTTGAGCTGGATGTTGACAACATGTGCAGTCGGAGCAAGCCGAAGCATCAAAATATTCACAAAATAAGAAAACTTTAATGTTGATTTGGTAAATGTAAAAAATATTGGAATATTCCATACTAAAATCAGGGAGTCTGATCCTTCAAACAACAGGAAATACAAGCCTCAGAATTATGTGACCAAAGCAATGTAGTGACCACTTGCACTAAGCCACCACTATAGCATTGTTAATTAGTTTTTAACATTGCTAGATTAATACAAATTTGCAGGCTGCTGAAAGCAATAAAAAAAGACAGTTTGTGTGGAGAGTCAGCTGCACAAAAGGGAAAGGTGGCACCTCAGGCAGAAGAGGTAGTGGGACACGCCCACACAGGCACCTTCAGGAGGAGGCCCTGCTAGGGCCGTAACAGGTATATATAGGACTACCTACAATGACTGGACTCCTGTAAATAATTATTATCTGCTCGCTCAGAAGCTCCCTGAAAAGGTTTTCATTTGATCCAGATGTTATGGTTGGGCAGATGTGGGGTTTTCTTCTTGGTCTGTCTTTCTTTCTCTCTCTGCTTTGCCTCCCTATGTCCACTCTCGGCCTGTGCTGTCTTTCTTCTGTTCAAGTTTCCTGATCCATGCTTCACCAAGGAGTTCTACAGACATCATCTGAGCTTTGAAGACAGAAGGACTCACCCTCATCTCACCTGCCTCCCCACTTTCCACCAACCCACTCACTACTCCTAAGGTATTGTGTCTGTGTGCCAGCAGTCCCTCTTAAATCCCTGTTCAAGCAAATTACAAGTAAGAATTTTCTCTCACCTCTAATAACTTACAGAGACTTACCTGCATGCACTCTGTCTCCTTCAGTAGAGACTCCCATAAAGGTTGTAGCATTCTAAGTCACTCACCTACCCTTTACTATCTGTTCAATAAACACGTTAAACCCATTAATGGTTGTCAGTGTCTGCTTCTGCAGACACATTTGCAGTTAAATGTTACATCAGAAGGCTGCAGTGAGAATTCTGACAGGGACTAGAAAGAGAAATCCTATTTTTCTACATCGGCCTCTCTTCACTGGCTCCCTGTTAAATAAAGAAGTTAAAATTCTTCTCCTCACATACAAATCTTTAAAGGAGAATTTGAGGTGGAACTTTCAGCTATCAGGTCCCTCTTCTGTCTCCTTGAATTTAATCGTTATTTATTATTAATCTCTGGCTCTCTCAGCATGTCTTCATCCTGTCTTCCTCTCCTCACTTACAGCCGGTTGTTGCAGATGGCCGCCCCTCCCTGAGCCTGGTTCTGCCAGAGGTTTATTCCTGTTAAACGGGAGTTTTTCCTTCCCACTGTCACCAGAGTGTGACATCTGATTGAGAAGTTTTTCTCTGTATTATCAGAGGGTCTATAAACCACATTGAGGCAACTGTTGTGATTTGATGCTATATAAATAAAATTAAATTGAACTAATTTGACCTTAATCGGTTCCCAGTTTGGGAGACAGACAGGTTCTTCACTTTTAAAATTAGGCTTAAAACTTCCCTTTTGATGTAGCCTATAGTAAGGGCTGGATCAGGTGACCATGGACCATCCATTGGTTAGCTGCAATAGAGTTAGGCTCCCAGAAGGCTTCTTCTTCACTTACCTCATCTCATGTTTTTTCCTCAGGCTCAACCGGTCACAACAAATGGCTCCCCCTTTACAATTTTGTGCAACAAACAGTGTTGGTCAAGTTACTTGAAAAAAGTAATCAGTAACTAATTAC
>NW_024582558.1:83447-96968 GCF_018398535.1 Haplochromis burtoni | reverse complement strand
AACCAGAAAACAGCTCTATTTAAACTACACTAACAAAATGAATCAGAAATTAGTGCATGAGTTTATATTTGCTCTTAAGTTCATAGAGTAAGTATGCTGATTTAAAAGTGTTTTCTGTGGAATTAAGCAAAAATATAATCCTAAAAAGAGAAATAAAGTTGGAGGATATTTGATAGAAAGCTTTCAAAAATCTACCAAACAGACCTGGTGGTAAGATTATTTTCTTAGTCATTGTTTCCAAGGTCCTCTTAACAAGTTGTGAAAGCCAGGTTAAGCTCCAGTGAAAAAGCTTTTTATTATTAAAGTCAAAAAACAGAAATCCCAACATCTGCAGGTTGTGGACTGATTGTGATGATCATGCAATGCAGTAATAAATTTCAAGCTATTTGTTGGTTTATGGATTACATTTATGTCAGCGGGAATTTATAGTAGAAAAAAAAACTATTACAAAGTAAAACCTGCTATAGAGAAACATGGACAGAGTTGTGCCGTCACGTTAATTAAATTGTAATCGTCACCAATATTTGAGCCTTTAGCATGTAGTGGTTTTGTTTGTTAACCAAGACAACAACCTGGTGAATTAGAAAAAAAATGAAAAGACTGTTCAAACTGTGAAGCAAAAAGTGAGGCTGATTCGTTCATCCTGCCTCATCACTGCTGGTACCCATCAGTGGAACATGAGGCAAAACTAACCTCGGACTGTGTGCATTCATGAAGGGAAATAACCACATCTTCAAAACCTTGACGCAAAAACCTTTCACGTCATGATGCCGGAGTGTCGTCGGATGAAACATCTGATGACACAGGAGAATGAGTGGGATGTGGTAATGGGTGGGAAGGTGGGGATGGAGATGTGTGTCTGTGTGGGTGGGGTAAGGGGGGGGCAGATGCTGTGACATCATTT
The DNA here is from genome assembly GCF_018398535.1 of Haplochromis burtoni. Lineage (NCBI taxonomy): Eukaryota > Metazoa > Chordata > Actinopteri > Cichliformes > Cichlidae > Haplochromis > Haplochromis burtoni. Next base: position 96,064 of record NW_024582558.1, on the reverse strand, counting down.
TGGCTCTTATATACCCAGGGAATGGAGCCCACTGTGCTTCACATCCCAGCAGCAGAAACTGCTTAAGTGTGTATAGATCTGAAGAAGAAGAACAAGAAAAAACAAAACAGCAGCTTCACTAAATTGTGTCTCCAGCCTCTCTTTGTCTGTGTCTGGCCCCTAACCTTATGGACTAGATTCCTCCTCAGGTGAATTCTTCAGTGTGGGATCCTTTTTTTGTTCTTTTGGGGTATTTCTTTTCAGATTTTTTTGTTCTGATCAAGATGCAGACACAGTTGGCGTGTATGCTTCTCCTCTGTTTAACATGTGGTGCACTTTGTACAGGTAAGCACTGGTGTTCTTTCAACAGGTTTTCTATGTAGAACTTTATGGATTTATTCACAAAACAGGTGCATCATACTGAAATGTTGCATGTGCATAAAAGAAGGAAAAATTACTGCAAATATTTCTGAAAAACCTTGAATGGCAAAGTTGGTTAAACAGGATGGTTTTGAGTTTGGTCCTTTAGATTAAATACTGAAATAACCTGATTTATTCTCTCGGGAAATGGCGTGTGACTTCATGACATAGCTAACTTTTAAACCTCGGTTTATTAAAAAAAATAACTGTATAAGTGAAAATCTTAATTTTGCTCAAGGATTACAGCTCTTTTAGGCTACTATAAAACCCCTTTCCCCCTCAAAGATCAATTGCCTCTTCCACTCTTTTAAATCCATGCATAATTTGTGCTTTGTTTAACTGTCAGGGTGCACTGGGACTCAGGCTGATCAATAGTGTCACCTGTTGAAAGCTTAAAAGTGGCCATAGTCACATATGAATATGAGCTTTTATGACAGTTTCACTTCACCTCTTCCAAACACGGCACAGCAGAAAAAACTATTAATGTAACTATTAATGTAACTATTAATGTAACTTACACTATTGTTCTCATTCTTTGTTTGATCTTATGTTAGGGAAATGAAAATTAATTAGTTTCATTTATTTTACATTAAATGCAGTTTACACTGAACTATTTCCAATACTCAAAATGAGAATGGATTGTTACTAGATGATAGTTACTTTTGGATCAATAACCAAATAAAGGACAACTTTTATGCATGCGCGCGCATAACACACACACACGCGCGCATAACACACACAGCAACACACACAGAGCACACAGACACACAGACATGTAGTATAGTAACTATGATAAGTATAATATAGAGAGATATAAATAGTAATAGTAGTATAAAATATAGTATATATATATAGCATATAAATAATATATATATGTAGTAGTATATAATATATATGGACGGATACAGGGAGAGAGAGAGATGCACATGGAGTTCTTATTGATATTATGTGTTGCTTTTTGTCACTGTCAGGGTGCACAGGGACTCTGTTATCAATAGTGATGAAGATGACCACCATCAGATACCGAGGGCTGGGTTTCTTTGCCACTTTACTATTCAAATGTAAATGATGAGAAACTATACTTAATTGTTAATTTAAATAACATTTCATTGAGGACTGAACTAAACTACACTCCAAAAATATTTATGCCCAAAATACTGACTTCTTTAAGTAGTTGGATTACATGTCAATTTTTTTGTTATGTTGTTACACAAGTAGAATGTAAAACATTAAATTTAATGGAATCAGTTCAAATGAAACTGACTGAGTATACATTTAGATTAGACCTAGTATATTTGTTTTAATTATACTGATTTATGTTTATGTTTTATTTATGTTTTTTGTTTATGTTTTATCTTTTGTTTTGTGTTTTTACTTGTGTGAAATCTGAATGTTGTAAAGCTGTTTTTCTGTAACTGACAGATGTTGACCAGGAGCAGCGAGCGCTAGAAGAGGAACTACTCAGCAGTCTCTTCACTTCCAAGGTATCTGGTCTTTTTACATCTGTGATATCAGAGACTGGAAAGAAAAGCTTCATCCTGCCGGGTCGGTCTCTGACCTTGCCGATAAAGGCTTTCCAGGTGTTCTTTCATGAAATCTACATCCACGCTTCAGTGGCAACCTCAGCTTGCGGTTGTGCTCATGCTGAGTGGGAGATAAATAATTTACCACAAGAGGCTTTTTGTGCCACTCAGGCTGCCTGAGCATTTACTTTGTTTTTTTTTAAGTCAATTTGCTCTTTTTAAAAGTGTATCCAGTTCAAATGTGCTCAGAAAAATAACAAACAATCACCTTTCCATTTGCTGCAGTGCTTTGAAATGAGGAGAAAATAAGAGCTGAGATTGGGCATTCTAATTCAGTTGTAACCTTGAGCTTTTTATCACATTTATCTGATGTCTGCCTGAGGCTATGCAAAGATCAGGTATGAAATCAGTGAATGTGGAACCAAAGGCACGCACAGACGGATGGCCGATCCTAATAGGATTCAGATGGACCTGGCAGTATAGTTACGACACATCTTTTACCCTTCTTGCTGATGAAAAACTGCGATGCTCACACGGAGACATGACGGTGACAAATCAGCCATTTGATTCATAGCTGCCGATGCTCAGAGGTTGCTCAGGGGTGATGATTGCAATAATAACTTGCTGCATGACTGACAGACTGCTCAAGAGGCTGGAAAGTGCAGTATGGTGGAAGATAGACCTAATTGTGGCTCTTTATCTACACACTATATATTTGACAATAAAATTGACTGATATACTCCTCCCTTCCTTTCATCTGATTAGATACCACGGTTAATGCTCCATTGTGGTTTTTCATTCTCTACTGAATACAACTAAATTACCTTCTTATTACTCTGCATAGTGAGTCACTGACCTCTGTGTTCAGTATCGTTAGTTGTTCCGATGCTGGAATTTAGATTGAAGTTTTGCGTCTCTATAAAATGCAAGTTTGTGAACGCTAAAGAGCCCAGGAGACTAACGTTAAGGTAGAAATTTCCAGTGAAGCACCACAATCTTTCATATGACATTACAGCACAATTGCATGGCCACACTAACTCAGCTAGTTTGTCTTTTCTGCATGGGCAATTTCCAAATGTCAGCTGCCTATGTTTGATCCTGACGCTTGTTCATTTGATGCCACTAAAGCTTTTATCCATATCTCCTGCCTGGCAAACAAAAAGAGTTTTCGTCTTTATATTTGAGGATACTTCCACTGGTCATAAATGATGAGTGAGCCTCCCTGACACTGACATCTTTGACTGCAACATGCACGTGACAGCCAGTACACACAGAGGACTCTGGGGGCTCTTTACCATCTCACTACACTCTAGAGACACTAGATTATAACTCAGTAGTCTCACTCTGTTCACTCTGAGTGCATGTGTCTTTAAGAAATAATAGGTGCTTAGATTACATTGTAAAAGTCTCACATGCAGAATCCTCAGTCCCTTTTTAAAGGAACTACCTGAGTGTTTACTGCTGCAACTGCAAAATGTACAACATTAAAAGTGAGACTAAGGTGTAGAATCACAATACTGACTGTATTCTGTTTGCTCAAACATAAGCTATGAAATGACAAATATCAAAATGATTAAGTCAGATCGAGGTATCGAATCAACAGTTTGGCTGAATTTTAAAATTATGGCCACAGTTTGTACTTACAGTGTTGAGGACGCGGATTGAGTAATACCTGAAAATGTCGTTTTTCAGCCAGATCATTTCTGTCAATATAAATGTTTCACGAGAGAAAACAATCCCCATTAAACCAAAAAGCTTCTAAACCACCTGAAACATCAGCCTCTTGAGTGGTCAGTACAGTTTTCACTTCACCCAAGTTCACAAAATACACGAAAACACCAACAAAAATATTGCTCAAAGCAGGAATCTGATTAAGTGATGCACTCTGAGTGTTAAAAACCCAACCACTCAATCCATTTAACTGTCTCATCCTGGTATCTTGTGCCCTCTGTGCAGATGAAACAGAATAAGCAGAGTGCCCCCTATTGGCGTGTGTCTCTGGCCAACCTCTGTAAGATGCTGAGCGCCCTGCGGCAGGAGGCGTGGAGTGGCGAGGAGGAGGATGGGGGTCTGAGGGAGGGGAGCCTCCAGCTGCTGGATGAAATGTACAACTTGCAACACATCTGCCGAGTACTGCAGAGCCGGGAGGAGAGGGTCAGACAATCATCTTTAACTTACTTTCTTTTGCTGTGTGGGCTACTTTTCAAATAACAACATTGCATACCCATATGGAAAAGATATATATAAATCTTATAAAGTTTGTATCTGTCTTGTGTGAAACTTGTATGAAAAGCATACAAGTGTGAAAACAGATATAAGATCCCTTGAAAAATGATATAATGAAACTTGTATGTTTTGGATACTTACTAAAACAATGTATGAAAGTAATGACAAAGTGGCCACTTTCATGAGTAATCACATATAAGTTTTTACTATTTCTTTTCCATATGGGAAATTATGGATAGCTAAGGAAATTCTCAAAAGTCCTAATCTCCTACCTAAGCTACTTGTTGAGAAGTAACTGTCAACCAAAAGCCCAGTCAAAACAAATACACAGACTTGTGTACATACACACTTACTCACTCACATCGCCAGAACACACAGGAGTATGTGTGTTCTCCCCTAAAGCAAACACACTTCATTAAATCTCCCCTCTCCCCCACTTCGCCTCCTCATCTCTTCCTCACTCGCTGTCATCGTTTTTCTCTCCACTCTTGGCTCCTCGCACTGTGGCATTTCTCTTTTTTTTAAATGTTAACACAACACCTGCAGATTAGCAGTCAGTACCAAAACATGTTTGCCTGCCGCCCGCCCCCCTCACACTCCCTCATGTTGCGTGACACTCATCCTCTGCTGTGTCTCCCTTCACTCCTCACAGCTACTCCAAGACTCTCTAGAGTATTCAGAGGAGAACAGCGACGCTCCACTGAAACGAAAGTCACCCTACATATTGAAGAGGCAAGTGGGGCACATCACTAAGACTCGGCGGCCGTACATCTTAAAACGAAGTACATTTTACTGACACCCCAGAGACCGCAGCACCATTTTAAGGGACCGGACCACATGTTTTGTGTAATTATGTGATTGTGTTTATTTTCTGTCTTCTTGTAGATGCAGTCTTTTTTTTTCCCTGTTCCTTTTTATCCAATCAGACCCTTTGATTGTATGTCCAACAGAGAGGCCTGTCTTTATCCTGCTCCTGAAAATAAAATCCTTAGCATCAAAGAAATAGTGTATCTCTGAGAAACTGTATTTATGTATGCTATTTATTCACTGCAAAATAAATCTATTTTGTTTCAGAAATTAAAGGATTCATGATACAAAACCAGCGCAATGTCACAATCTGCTTTTTCTATTTATGTAATGACTTAGCTAAGTTGTGTCATATTTCATCCTTTATAATACTTAATTAGCATTCACAGGATCACAACCTACAACAAATTACTCCTCTGACCAAACAAAACCAGGAGACACTTTATGTCTCCCTAAGTGTCACCAGTAGCTTCAGTCGGTTTAGCACAAACTCTCCAAGTCTCTGCAACTCTACTTTGACATGCATGGAAACACAGAGTAGAAGCAACACTGTTCAACCGGTTGAAAATTGGTTACTGCAAAGGCCACAGCATATTATTCACCTTCATCATTAATTCAGTCCCACTGCGCGCCATGGATAGAGGTTTTGTCATCTTGGAAAAGATCACTCTCATCAGCGTAGAAAAATGTCTCTGTGGACCCATACTGTGAAATCAAACTGCTCCCACGGCATTAAGCCCAGGATCCATATTTTCGCTTTAATTTCTCATCTGTCCTCATTCTTTATCAACTTTAATCTCAATGAACACAGTTTAGTTTAGGACTCAGTACTTTATTGTACATAAAATTGTGCAAAAAGATAAGATAAAAGTTATCTTTTCTTTATGCACAATTGGGCTGCTAGATCCTAAATATGGATTGATATGCATTTAGAAAAATCCCAACAAATTAGAAATGAAACACAAATAGTGCCTAAAATGTTAGCTATGCTTAATCATTAAAAAAAAAAAAAAAAAAAAAGCACCAACATGCTGTTGGTTTTTGGTCTTCCATAAGACCAAAAAGGTTATTCTATATTTCTTAGTATGGAAATATAGAATGACCTTGTTCTTTAGACATCCATTCGTATGTATGATAATGCAATCTGAGATCTTGATTTATGTCTTTTTTTGTTTGGAATTCAAATCAGTCATTTATACAAATATCAGTGATGGAATTTTACATATCCTAAGATACATTTATAATTTGGAAAAAATAGTAGACTTTGCCGGTAGCAGCATTGTTGCAATGTAATTTATTATTAATTATATTTGTATTTGCCTCCTTCATGAGTGTTTTTCAACAGGAACCTTTATAGATTGGTGAAAAATCTATAATATAATGAAAAACAGCCCAATAAATGCTGCCCCTCTTTGACTGGGGATCCACTTGCAACTACAGTCAGGTCTGAACACTGATGCCGTAATGATTTCTTGATGTTAAAATTCAGCTTGTGGCGCCTTTAATGTCAACACATTGATCTTAATAGCATGTGCTATGCTGAGCATTTTTCAAAGGAGCACAGAGGCCCTTTGACTTCAGCAGATGAAATACACCTTTACTACAGCGAATGAGAGGTCTTGGCCTTAATAAATGGCAGTTTCCTCTCTAAATCAAAAAGCTTTGGTGTTCTTTGAAACTTGGTTCTTAACCTTGACAGCCAAAGCACTTGGATGACATGCAACACACAATCAAACACGCACTTGGGATGGCTTCATCTTGTTGCCTGAGAGAGCAGGTGATGTGAGAAGATTAGATTTGGAGTTTGACACAAAGGAAAAGCTGTTTTTATTCAAAACAAGTTTGGGCCAAACAATTAGGTACAAAGGATTTCTTTGTTCTACAAAAGTTTTGGTAACACTTTTTGAGATGAAGGTAAGTGAGAAATCGGGCACAAAAAATTCATGTTACCATCAACACCTGATATTTCACCTGAACTCAGTCCCCTCAAAACATGCTTACAACACGTAATCCGTACGAAAAAGAATCAAAAAGCAAAACTGCATTTCTAAGCGGGACAGCTATGTCCAGCCTTGCTGATAGTAAAGGGTCATACTTGGGTATGGACTCATTATCTCCTTTAAAAAAGCGTTTCGGATAACAGGGATAATCCCCAGACCTCGATGTGGTCATATTTCAGTGGAACCATTTCTCTGTCAGGGAAAGGTTACAAGAAAATCTTCAAATGTAATTTCTCAATTTTTGAGTACCTAAAAGGAAAATGATGTTCACCTCCTTTGTATTGGGGTGACAGATGAAATATCAGAGACAGATAGCTCAAAGTCCCACATGTGAAAAGAAATCTAACTGTGCTCCTGGATACAGGTGGATGTCGAATTTCTTTTTTATGATATTTACCAACTGAGTTCATTTGGTATCTTTTTCTGAATGTAACACAAAAAAGGTAAAAGGTCCTCTGAACTTAAATTACATCGCTGAGATGAAATAATATGCAGCCATCATCGTTCTAGCTTTTCATTCACTCCAGTTACTGCAGGTATTTATCAAGTCAGTTAGTTTTAAAGCTGCCATTTAAACTTTCATACCAAAATTACTGCCGGCGCACCTTTAAACCAGGTAGTTCTGCACAGCTGAATGCCCCAGAATGTTTCAAATAGCTCCATTTGAATACATCAAATACATCAGGTGTAACAAGGAAAGGTCAAACTTTGCATGAACAAAGGTTAAAAATATATCATATAGACAACCTTCATTATTATTCTTTTCAAGTCAGTGGCCACCAACAGTGTATGCGCCCATCACGGGCAGTGGATGGCGGTGTTGTGTAACTACTTCAGATTTACTGTGTGAATGGCTGCTGTCAGAAATTCAAGTATACCTTTAGGGGGAAGAGTCACATATCAAGAGAAAAAAAAGAAAAAAGAAAGAACAGTCACAAAATCTTTGTAGAAATCTGCATCATAAAGTGAGAGCATTGGGATTTTTTTGGTCAACTTTAAATTTTAACAGAAAAGTATACGCTGTTTAAGAAAAACTGGAATGATATTTTTTCACATACTATGACACGTCAATGAAAACACATTTCTGCAATTGTAGTTGTAGCTTTAAACTGAAACAGGTTTTGTAGCAGGGCAGTATTGTGGTGTTTTGTGGCCTCACAGCCTCACAGCTGTTAACATCTGGAAATCAGTTAAGTCTACAACCATGCTTATACTTGTTTTTTGAAAGACTGTCAATATTCTGTATAAACAAAAATGTTCAAAGCTTAACAAAATAAGTCATATCAATGTAAGAAATGACCCTGTGATGCTACGTTCACAATTGTGAAGGCTCTTGCGACTTACATTCAGCAACACATTTTAACTGCATGTTTATTTTTAATAAGTAAGTAAGTTGTCTCTTTGCAGTGTTTCTTGTTTGTGTTGCGATCAAGGAAACCTTTTAAGTGATTTAGTTGTGGATATTGTAAAACTAGGAGTTCAAAAAGCAATAGCAATATCCTGCAGGCTTTTACCCATCATGATACATAATAACAGATATTATGATTATATTAAACAGGTCTGTTTCTTGGTTTACTATACTCCAACCTAGCTTCAGTCAGGAAAAATGTATTTCAAAAGATGGATTGTAAACAAATCAAAATGCTTCATTTTGTTAGTTGTGCACATGCACGTTCACTACCAGCAGATGGCAGTACATTACAACGCTAATCCAGACCACTTATTATACTGGTGTGGGAAGAGGCAAGAAGATGACATGAATCATTTCAAGACTGACCTTTGGTTCTTCTTTAGTAATAATTTCCTGCTTAAATAGATTTTAGTCAGAATCCTGAAATGGTCATTTGATTTTAATTCAGTTCTATTCAGTTAATTCAGTTTTATGCACACAGTGCCAGGTAACAGCAGTAGCCATTTCAAGGCATGTATGTTGTGAGATACAAATCCTGCAGTTATTAGAAAGAGAAGTCTAACAATCACACAACAAATGAACAAGAAATGTTCTTAATAAACAAATGTTGTCTTTCTCCAATGATTACTACAACTGGTTCATTTTAATCACATTCTGCACAGTGTGCTTCCAACTATTAGGAAAGAATGAGAACTTTATTTCCAGTGTCAAATAGAGCTCTACAAATTCTCTTTAGATTGGTACTGTTACATCAAGCCTCATAAATGCTACAGACACTTGACTGCTGTGCAGTGCCATGAAACACTATAAGGCTGACAAACCTTTATGGGCCCAAATCTTGACTCTTGGGCCAGGAATAAACTTTAAAACAAGCTTTAATGCTCCTTGGTCCAGAAAATTACAAAGTTCCAAATCCAAAAGATAACAAAGAATCCAAACATCCCACACACGCTTGGGAAACTCAGAGAAATCAGAGCAAGGGAAACAGAAGGCAGCGTGGATGACATGACAAAGGATGACGGGAAGGCTCCACAATATGTACACCACAAACAAAAACAAACAAAACAAAAAAAAGAGTGGTGAGCAAACATGAGGGGAACACGGCAGCCACCATAAGGCGAGAGGCGGGGTACACCCTGGACAGGTTGCCAGTCTGTTGCAGGGCTAACAAATAGAGACAGACAACCTTTCTCAAATGTTTCTGAATAGAAAAAACAAATGTGGATTGGACTTTTAGCTTTAATATAAAGATAAAGTACTATGCAAAGGCTTTTGGCACCTCAGATGTTCAGATTCTTCATGTAATTTTCTACAGGAGGTCACTGACTCGAGATATACAACCAGAGTCATACACTATCTTCAACTACAAGAACAAGGACTCCTGTAACAGAAGTGTGGTGGCTGATGTTAGACAGTTAGAGAGCTAAAAGCTAAACACTTTCAGAAACTGCTTAGAAGAACTTCTGCTGTTTAACAACTGGTAGAGTAAAGCTCTTTCATTTACATGCATTTGAAATCATCCTTACTTGTAGAGCCAAAACCTTTCCACGGTATGGTGCACAGAATTCACTCAACAATAAATTGGCCAATTTAAAATTGGAAAATTAACTAGGAGAGTAAATCGGCAGTTATTTACTTTAACGCTCTCTATTTACTCAGTATTGGGCAAACATATGTGAGGGTGCAGCTCTGGCTTTACAACAAGCCTCGCGCTGGAGGAATGCTATTTATCATTATCTCAACATCAGAACAAATCTGTCAGTTTTTGCAAATTTGCAGGCTGCCTCAGCAGATGTCTATCAATATAACGACTCTTGTGACCCTGAAAAAGTTCAGGCTTAGTACGCCTCCCACATCCACGGGACAAATTACACCCTGCGTGAATTAATTCAACTCCATTAAAAACCTTCATCGACATCTGCCGCTGCAGCAGTGCTCTGGCCTGCTTGTCTTGGCCTTTCTCCAGCCGAACGCCTCTTCAATTTAACTCCAATTTGGAGTTGGTGGATGTTGGCTGACAGCTTGAAGCTTCTCACTGGGATGCTGATAGGAGCGTCTTCACTCCTAAAGGAAAGTCATTCTCTCATCTGGACAGCGTTGCAAATTGCGTAAAAAGCCAGTCCGATCAAGATAATGGCTTGTGAAGGAATGAGATTAGCTTCCTTTGTAAAAAATCTGATTGTGTGGATGGGACAGTGGCATAACAAGTGTGACCTTGTTGCAGGGGCCATCGGAGAAAGTAATTAGGGCTTGCATATGGGCTGCATTACCGAAGCCTTCAGCAAGGGCAGTGAAGGGAGAGCCATGTCAATGCAGTTTATTGTCACAGGTAAGGCTGTCAATGTCAGTTGTGAATAATGCTCCCTGGTTAGTTAGACAGCAGACAGAGACAAAGGGCAACAAAAAAAAAAAAGGCTTAAGAGACTCAGTTCAGTGTTCGCCACCACTGGAGAACACAAACAAAATGCCAAGTCAAAAAAAACCCATGACATTTATTTAAGTTAACAGAGGCAGTCAGAACCTTTAAAGGTTGGCCTATAGTTATCCATTACTCCCAAATAGTTGTGGCAGATGGCTGGCAGGGGTTTCTTCCTGTTAAAAGGGAGTTTTTCCTTCTCACCCTTGCCAAATGGGTTTTTACTGTAAGCACCTCGAGGCGACGACTGTTGTGCTGTATAAATAAAACTGAATTCAACCGATGTTACTAAGATGTGCTAAGAAGGGATTAGGAGCTTTAATACTTAGGAGAAACTTGACACTTGACATGACTGACATGATTAGCAAGACAATGATCTTGCTCATGGCACTGTTGGAGGAAAGGGGGTAACTGCCTGCCAGAAATGCCTGATATGTTTGTTTGCATGCCTGGATAACATATTACCCAGGATGTCTTATATGTCTACAACTATCACATGTCTATAACTAATTAAATATTTAATTTAAGCAAATGTTAATCGAATTAAGCAGTTCACAGATAATGAGTTTTGAGCTTTAGGCAGCCATGGGTATTTGGCTTGGCAGAGTGTTAATCCGGTCTTTTTTGCAAGGATAACACAACCAGGGTCTACTAGGTACGTTTTCAGTAAATGTTCTTGCTAATCTGACTTGAGTTAATTAAACAAAGGCTATTCTCTGTTTCTTTGGTAATTGTCAGTGGCTTATCAGAAAGTCCTTTCACACATTCTGATAAAAGAAACCGATGGACCTCACCCATTCAACGCCATCTCTGGCTTTTCTATTCCTGGTGTTATTGCTAATGAAACAAGCAAATTGGCAATGTATATGCATTCTCCATAGAACTACAGCTATGGATACTGTATGATCACTGACACAGTTTCATAGTTCACCTGTATAATTATACCAGTACCACACATAAGTTGCTGCTGAACGGGGCAAACTGAACCATCACCTTAACAGCTACAAAGGCGATACCAAACTAAACTAATGACTGAAACTGGCATTCACTCTAAGTTTAAGGCTCAAGATGTGCTCTCACAGTAAAAGTGTCGGCAGTAACATAGTCTCTCTAACTCCAGAAAAGTTAAGTAAATATGACACTCTGTGCTGCAGAACTATTTGTTATCTTATGGCTAAGACAGCTGCTGGTTATTGCAGAGTTCTCTCACTACTTTATGAAAGTCTCTTTCTTTCTTGTTCTTTTAACACTTGTTATTTAGAGACGGCTACAGCGTAGGTGTTCAGAAAGGGCTATATTACATGGCTTTCAAACCATCAGAGTTATCTCACTTGCACCTACACAAGCTCTCTCACAATAAGACTTAGTATGTTGATTTTGAACATGTAAGTTTATGTCCCTGTGTGGTTGCTGTGACACTGTTTGTGGATCTTATTGTCCTCAAAGAAGAGATCATGGGACAAGACGTTGTTTGTCAGGTGACAGTTAAAGCAACAAGCCCCACTGCAGCACTGCCGGCACTGCGGGGCGCTCCACTGGAGCTGGTCAGATCTCATCTACATCTGTCTGACAGTGCTGAAACACATGTTTACATAAGCACACATGCATACACGTGGTTGAATTGCTTCCTGTGCATACATGTACGCCATCGTGTGTGGAAAGGCATTCACAAGGCTGATTCTCACAGACAGATCCCTCCACTCTGCAGGATGCCCTGGCATTATAAGCAGGCTTCATGAATAAGACAAGGATCAGTAATTGTTTCGAGGGGGAAGAGGGACGTGCGGTTGGTGCAGTGGGTCTTCAACTGTGACTGTCTATGATAATTAAAACAC
>NW_024582558.1:51994-83427 GCF_018398535.1 Haplochromis burtoni | reverse complement strand
TCCTCAGTCACACTGGTGGCATTGCAAAAGACAGTAGCGGAGCTGTTATTGCTTGTCCTTCAGCTGAAAAGATCTGGTTGGCCAGAGAACTGAGAGCTTTTGTTCTGAAAGCTGAAAAATCTGGTGTCCAGCCTGTGCGATTTTAAGCTTTGCGCCCTGGGAAATGTGTTATCTAAGCGGCGCATGCAAGAAACCCTGACATTAATCTTTAATTAAGGCCTTTACAATTTCGGACGACATGCCTGAGAGTGTGAGAGTTACTGTAGTGGATAGATATGAGCAGTGGGGAGGGCCAGGAAATATGTTATATCTTGTGGTGAGCTCATTTTGTCTCATCAAAGTCAAAGCTCTGTTGATCTGCCAAAATATTGCCTGGCTTTTTAAAATTTATTTATTTTTTTCCTTTTTCTCATCTGTTTGGCTAATCATGAGGCACACTATGAGGTAAGCTTGTCACTGAGGAAGCTTTTTTTTGTATCATTTGAGAAAATAGATAACAATCCCCAGAGGTAATAATAGTGAAACGCGCACTGTCGTTGTCTGTTTTCTACACAGTGCTATAAGTTCTACCATGAAGGTCTTCTGATAACTAAAGTGAATTTTTTTTGCACTTCTTCTTTTTCATTTTGTTTTTGGTAATTGTTTGTCGAAAGAGCCAAGTGATAAACCTGCTGGTAAAACCAGCATGCCACTGAAGCTGTTCTTGTGTTGTGACAGCTGCTGCCTGTGTGATGTTCCACAAAAAGTCCCCAAGACACAACCTGTTTCATCCTGGCAGACAATTCACATGAAAAAAGACAAGTCTCATATGAAACGAAATGGGACTTAGGTAATTGTTTTGATTACTCCTTTCCCTGTTCCCAGTTGGATGAAAGCATTACAAAACTGAAAGTGAAGGTTTTAGGGAAGACGAGACTGAGGAAAAGTAGCAGCACATCTCCCTGCGGCAAGATTTACTCGCTGGCAACAATGAGAGACAGATGGGAGGGTGGTGGTGGGAACAGGAGAGGGGGGACGGGAGGGGTGCGGGGGGGTCACACCTTTGTGAAGCAAAGCAATTGGGAGCGATTAAACTCTCATTCGCCGTAGGGACTATACACTTTGAGGCAGAAGCTGGCTCCAGCAGCGCCTGCAGCACAGTCCCTTTTATCTCCACTCCTCAAGAAGACCCTGTAAATGCCATGGGAGTTGTTAAAGGGAAGCACGCAGTGTTCTGCTGGGCGGGTTCGTGGTTAATGTTCAACATCATGACGGCAAATGAAAAGAATTTTCTTGAGGTTGCCTGCCCTTGCAATGGATAATCTATGCAGTGAGATTGTGGCTTAGCCCATGTAATTAAACTCATGACCTACACAGTTATATGCCGTTACTTTTTTTTTTTTTTTCCCCATGTGTGACAGCCAATTCCTCAACTGGTCACTTGAAGTTTGCTCTAAAAGCAAATCAACCACTCCAGACTCTCATGATGACATGTGAAATACACAGCAGAAATAAACGAGTCTTTAAAAATCAAAAACAACAACAAAACTAGAGCTACTCCTCTCCTCCAGAGAACTGCATAAAGAACTCACGTGATGAAACTGTATATTAACAGTATTAAAGAATGAGACTCAGGCAGGAGTCTCTGTGTACTGAGGTTTGGAGCCGACTTTGGGATTTGCACTGAGAGTAGAAAGAAGGTGAGAGAGAACCTGGAGAGGTGGAGGTATGCTCTGCAGATAAGAGGAAACAAAGCAAGACAGAATACATGTATGCGAATGAGACTAACAGTGGAGATGCAAGGAGCAGAGGTCATGAAGGTAGATATGTTTAAATACCTGGGGTCAACCACCCAAACCAACTAGAGAGAGGTGAAAGAAGAGAGTGCAGGCAGGGTGGACTGGGTGAGGACGAGTGTCAGAGGGCATTTGTGACAGAAGGACAGAAGCAAGAGTGAGAGGGAAGTTTTACAAGATAATAGTGGAGCTAGACCTGCTATGATCTAAGTTTGGTGACAAAAAGATAGGAGGCAGCGCTGAAGATGGTAAGATTTTCACCATGAGTGACCAGAATAGACAAGATTAGAAATGAGTACATCAGAGGGAGAGCTAGGGTTGAGCTGTTTGGAGACAAAGCTAGAGAGGCAAGGGTGAGATGGTTTGGACATGTGCAGAGGAGGGATGGTAGATATATTGGACAAAGGGTATTGAATATAGAGATGCTGGGCAGAAGGAAAATAGGAAGATCACAGAGAAGAGTCATAGATGTATTGAGGGAGGATATGCAGAGGGTTGGTGTGACAGAGAAAGATACTTGGGAAATTTTTATTCAAAACAACATAAACAACACAGTCTCATGGCTATAAATTGCTAATGCTACCCTGTCATATCCAAAGTGGGAGACCCACCTGATACTGGGATACAAACGTCAGTGTAAGAGCAGCAAATTTAGGTCTGAATAATCTGCACAGAGGTCAGAAAGTGAAATATTTGCATCCAAAAATATAGTGCAAAGTATTATAGCATAGAAACAATGAGTACACTGAAACTTTACATGCAAGATAAATGCATTCCACCACTCCTTCTATTCATGCCGTCAATCAATCGTACTTCTCATGTTAAGAATACCAGTATACTGCTGTTTACATACAGTTGCTGATGAAAGCTGAAGCCCCCAGTCAGCACAAGTAGATTCTACTTCTCATTGCTTCGCTTTTCCACCATCTGAAAACAAAAGATGATCAAATGCGTCATATGTTTTTTTTTTTTGTTTACCCTCAGCCGTTTTCATCATAGTTTTGGCTGTTAGGAATGCACTCTGATTCCACAACCAGCAGCACAGGCTGGCTCAGGCATCTCAGCATCTATTGTAACTGGCTTCTCATCAACACGATAGCACCAAAATGCTCGGGGACTCCTCCATCACTGAAAGGCACACAATCACAGGTTGCTAGCCAGGTTATTACGAGTCATTCATCATCTGGGCCTGCTTTGTGTTTCTCTACCTTAAGCTTTGCTTCAAATTCAATGCTTTCAAATCCCCCGTACTTGCCCATTTGCCTGTTCATTACACTTCTTTTCAGCTTCCTCAATATGTCTTTTATCTCTCCTCCACCATTTCCCCAGCTTGGCCCAACCTCAGCCAGCCAGTGCACCTGGCTCGTGGGTCTGTGCTGTAAGAGCTCCATAAAACACAAGGCACAAAATGGACCCAATCAAAAGCTATATACAAGCTTTGATGCTGCACTACTGTGTGCATGACAGCATATTGCATCTGCACCTTAAGAGAAGAAGCAGCCAAAATAACAAACAAGCCTCGCCCATTGTTCTTTTGATTTGCTGAACACATTGCTGCAGCTTCTTAATAGACATGTGAGGTGGAATTAAAATCCATCTACAATGTTGAATTCCCAGAGAGTGCAGGACAGATCAAGAGGCAAATGAGGAAATCCACACAATCCATATCAGTTTGATATCATGTGGGGTTTTTCCTCCTGTGCAGGTTCGTGCTGGCAGCACCATGGCAACCACAGCATTGATTGGCCGATGTCTCCCACTGTGCACAGCGCAGGTCTTGTTATGTGGGATATTGGTTTTTTACTTGCCTCCCTGGCTCCTTCATGGTGTGTATTAGCCGTGGTTTCTCGGGCGCCGGGTCGTCATGTATGCTTACCTTTCATTTGGTTCTGGATGACTTTGAAGGGCAGCATGTGGAGCGAGACAGAGACGACTGTGACAAAACACTCAGAGGCTCTGAAACAGAGCCAGTGCTATCAAGTCCCAACTCCTTTATTAAACATGTCATGAAACTCCTAACATTTGTGATTGAATTTATTGATTCTGTACCATTTCTCTATAAAAAAAAAAAAGTTAGTTTGCATCCAAATTTGAAATCTAAATCTTTAGCATTGTTTGACGTTCCTGATTAAATAAACTCCAGTTGTCAGTGAGAATTATTCCACTCCTTCTAATTAATATGTTATGCTTCTCCATATTTTAAAAGCAGTCCCTGTATCTCCCAACTTCATGGACTCTCACTGATTCAGTGAAAGGTTTTATAGATAAGAGTGACATTGTTCATTTTGGTTTTGTAAAACTTTATAAAATGTTCATTCACTCACGCACTGCTGGGAAATAACCTTGTCACTCGTGTTTCATCGAATTCTTGCAGAAAAGTGAAAATCCCCCAAGAACACTTTTTTAAACGTGTTGTTTTTAAACTTGACAGCAGCATGGTGGCTCAGCTGTTAGTGCTGCTGCTGCCTCACAGCAAGAGAGTTTGATCCAGGATAGCCTCCTTCTGTGTACAGTTTGCATGTTCTTTACATGCCTGTGTGGCTTTTTCTCCAGGAGTTCAGCTTTATTTAGGTTACAGCTACCGAGACACTTCTGATTATGTGATCTCTTGAATTCTGAAATTACTAATTTCTGGTTAACCCCCCCCAAAACCAACAACACATACATAAAAAAACATACATATGAGATAATAAATGTTCATGACAGCCACCTCCATATTTTGTTCAAGTGATGATCACTAATTGTCTTCATTTGATGAATTAAACTCTGTTTGAAGTGAAGGGAAATGGACTTTGAACTTGATTTTTTTTATTGTACGTATGCATGTGTATAAACATACATAAACGTTTAGTTTCTAAATAAAAAATAAAATAAAAAAGTAGAACCAGCAGATTGTGCTGATGTATCATTTTATGGCCTAGGAATGTGTAAAATGTTTTCAGCCCACCTTCTGTGGTCTCATTATTATTCCTGCTATCATTGAACAATATTATCTTGGCTCTTCATATGAACTTAGAAAAAGTAAAGGAATTTATGTTGGGTTGATCATTTCTTGCATTGTTGTTGTAACAGTGCTTCTTGGCAATTAATCTTATAGTTGTTGGAAAACCTGTTTATTTTCCCATAGTAAATGGTAAATGGGCTGGTTCTTATATGGGGATTTCTACGGTACTTGAGCACTTAAGGCACCCTATACAATATGCCTCATGCACCCATTCATATAATCAAACATGGAGTGGAGTTTTTCTTTATTTAATTAGTTTTATTTTTTGTCATAATTTGTACATTTTGTTGTACAACGTTCTACAAAACAAAAATGTTCTAAGAGTTGGGTTTAAATAGATTGTTTAAGTGTATATCTACTAAGTGGAGATAACACTGCTGATAACACTGTAAATTGTAAAATGCCTGTATTTATATATATATATAAAAGATGGTGTTGTTTTTAATGCACTGGGCACATGTTAAACAGACACTTACCGTACAGAGGCTTATGTATCCATTTACACCGGCCATAAAACTTATACAGCATGTTAGACTGTATAAAGTCCCACTTTAACAACACTGTTTGCTTCAGAATGCATTTTTGCCTGACAGTGCATTTTCAGAAAATATGTGACTCGTGTTGACCAATGGGCCAAGAGCACAAAGCTTTACACGTTACAGTACCCCCTCACACACCACCCCCAATTTCTCTGGGATCATCTGTACACTTTCATTAAGTATGCAGTAAAAAGAGCAGAAAGCTTATGAATATTGAAATGAATAATGTATGTTTTCTGCTTTAAGCTACAACTGCATCTGAGTAAAGCAGGCTTGCTCTTGCTGCAAATTTAAAGAAACTTCAAATGTCAATTATTAGTTTTAGTGAAAATGTATGTTGTAAGAGTATGATCTTTTTTTTAATGTCGTTCTTCACACTGAAGCAAAACTAGTTCTTGATTTAGAGTCATGTAAATGCTGTTTAGTTATCCGCTGGGCTTTCAAAGCAACGATTCAAGCCCCGACACACTGCAGACATATATTCAGTATGTTGTGATCCATTGAGCTTACTGGTGTGTCTTAGAAGTCAGTGCACAACAAAGTAAGCATTCATTTGTTTAATCTAACTTATTTTTAAATACAGCATTTACAATACAACATTTGAAATGATATGTATAAAAAAATATATGTCATCTTACAATACAGTACCAATTAGAGAACGATGGAAAGTAAAACAGACACAGAAACAACATCTTAACACACCCGCTCCACTTAACAATATACAGCATGTCAACTCTAAACCTGGTGAATGGTAGGCTTCTACGTACAGACTCAGAACAATTTCATTAGCAGAAGCTGAACAATAATTCATAGATCCTTACATACAAAAGGAGTTGTTTTATCCACTGAAAATGCTTTTGTTCATGCACTTTGTACATGCTCCACTGGAAGACAGCTCACGTTTCATATAACTCCCACACATCACGTTCACACAGTCATCATTTGCTCAGAGCTTTGGGGACTAGACCTTCAAAGCCAATATAACTGAACAACTTAGATAGTTAGTTTCCTGCAGGTGAATCATAAAGTTCTGCTTTTTCCCTCACAGGTCCGGTGAGGTTTGATGCAGTTACTCTTTGATTTTAGACAATTGTAACCTTAAGAAAATTAAAGGGCCCTTTAAGTATTAAGACAAATGTATAATGGATCCTTTTCACGCGGTTCACCCAAGGCCATAGTATGAACTGAGGTTTCCAAACATATTGCCAATAGCAAAGAATGCTCTGCACAGCAGTTTGCTGATATTCTTTTGAGGAATTTATTCAGGCTTTGTTGATCCTCAAGATGTAAATCTGTCCATAATTCTGCAGTGTGCGGCTACTTTTAGCTGACATCTTATTTCATATAAAGACCAGACAGCAATTTCTCCTCCACAAATATCACCTTCACAACATGGTTGCACTGCTTGGAGATGAGGCTTATTAAAGCTATCCATTACCACTTGTGCAACA
The DNA here is from genome assembly GCF_018398535.1 of Haplochromis burtoni. NCBI lineage: Eukaryota > Metazoa > Chordata > Actinopteri > Cichliformes > Cichlidae > Haplochromis > Haplochromis burtoni. Next base: position 76,658 of record NW_024582558.1, on the reverse strand, counting down.
GCTAACTGCCCTGTGGTAACATCATGTGTTTATAGCTCATAGGCAGGTAATAAGCAGGTAACACTGGGTTGAATTGGCACCGCAATGTGTGTCACGAAGAATGCCACACACACACGCACAGCACAATGTAAATTGTGCTTCCAAGCATCATCCATTCAAACAACATCCCCTCCAAGGAGCTGATCCATGCAGGTCCTGGAATCATTTACTAAAATGAATAGTGGTTTTCCCAGGGAAATGTTGAGGAAAAACAATAAGCCGTATTGTAAGGTGGTGGGCATTCTAATTTCATTTCAGATAGTACATGGGGGATTTGCTCAGGGAGAATTTCAAGATTGCAGTACAAGCCAATCTGTGAAAGGTCTCGATCTGTAACACTGAACAAGACCTTGAGGGAAAACACGAAACAGGTGGCTATCACACAAGCGGAACAAAGCTGTACAAAACTGTTCCAGCATGCTTAATGATGACCTGCGTGCGCTGCATGTTCCTAAAGAACATCGGTACAATGTAAACATTTCTTGCCACCACTTCAATTTAGAAACTAATGTGACATATAGCAGATTCTGATCACACAACAAGGTTACTTTTAAAGCATGGTACTGAACTGCTTTGGGTATCATGGCAATGATAAGTTAACATGCCATGTGTCTGCTTAATTCTTAGAAGGTTAGCTGTTTAACAATATTGAGCAATGAGCCCAAAAGCATCTTCAGGGGAAACTCAAGCAAGTTCCCCCAAAAGAAACTGTATGAACAGAGATCAAAGATCACGGAGAAGCAACCATGTAAGAGCAGAAACAGTGAAGGAGTGAGAGCCCAGCACTGGGGAAAGAACGAATTGAGATCTTATAGCTCCAGGGAAGATGTTGTTTTGCTGGTGTAGAGAGTGAGGCAAACACAGACCAATTTACTAGGAGGAAAACTGTGTTGTTAAAAAAGAAAGGAAAAAAAAAGAAAGAGTCGTATGAGCAGACCTGGCCCATTTCTCACTGTGCAATCTAATCTCAGCTCTTGGAGAAGATGGGCGAACACAAACAGTGCTCTCCCGTCAGCAGCGCTGACAGGATATACAGTGTTTGAAAAAGAGCTCAACTCAGTCACACATCTGCCTTACCCGTAACTAAGAAGACGATTAAACAGGAAAGAATATTTAAAGCAGAGAAATCTGGTGTTACTTGATGAATATTCAAGGCAACAATGACCTCTGACACTTCCTGATGAGATTTCGAGCTGGAAAATGATTAAGGGTCAAGAGGGGACATCCTCAGAGAGAAATCCAAGGGCTACACTTTTGCCAGTTCATTGTCCGTCATGATAAAAAAAAACAAAAACAAAGAAACAAACAACAAAAAAACCCTACAGGATTTTCAATAAGGTGGTTGTTTAAAGAATACCATGTTACACTTAATAATAAGTCCTTCAATTATAAATTAGTACTTCATAATACTCCGAAACAAAAAACTGCAGCAAATCAGTAGTACACTGTCCTACAAATAAAATTTGTGTTCATCATTTACATGAAGTGCCTTCCTGAAAAGCTTTCAAAAACATTCCTAAATAATATATAGTTATTTGAATTACTAATGGGTGAGTGGGTGTGATGACTGAGCGTAGTATCAGCTCAACAGTTTCTAAAATTTGACAGTTATTAAATATGAATGATACTGTACACCAAATGGACGCATAATCATGCATTTATGACCTTGACGGTGTTCAATGCGGTGCTCGTCTTTCACAGTTATCATTTTGAGCATATTAAATGTGTGAATGTATGAAGAAAAACTCTTAATGACTACACTTTCAACTGAATTTCCCCACAACTTTGTTATTGTCAACAAATCCCATGAAAAAAAAAGCCAACACAAAAACTCTGCTCGATCTCTCAAAACTTTCCAAAAACTCCACTGCTGTTACTGCTGGGCGCTGTAAGCAAAGGATACATTATTTTGTATTTAGTGCTTTGGCAACCATGTAAGAGCAGAAACAGGGTAAAATGATATTTTGGATAACTGAGCTTAACGACACTGAGAAACAACATGCTGTATATCACACTGGAGATAGAGAGTACAAAATAGTATGTTTTAGTCTTTTCATGGAATTTTGTTACAGAAACAAAATACTGAAATTGTAAACCATATTTTCCTTTGGGCAGGAGAATAGTCAAAACAAAGCTAAACAAAAACCCAACAATCAGAACATTGTGACATGATATTACTTAAAGCTGCTAAACAATAACAGTGAATTATCACCCAGCCGTGTATTAAGGATCGCTATCAAAAGCTGAAATGGATAAACTCCTGTAACACTTCAACATGTGTTAATGAACACTTTGAGGTCAGCTGAACAGTCCTTGAGAATGACTGTGAAGATGCTCCACTAAGAGTACAACTTGCAGGTAAAAAACTATAGATTGATTTGGCAATCAAAACGAGTATCAATAAATACATATAAAATGAATAAATAAATCTGGAAATACATACATTACTAAATAATAATAAAAACCTTTGCCTTTATGACATATTAAAAGTCTCTGTATAGTCATCATTGGCTGGGGGGTTGCGTAGTCCATAAACTTATACTTCTGATAATGAGCCATTCTTTCTGGCTGCCTGTGACCACAATGCGTACACACTCAATGTCAAAGGCTATTTTGTGGTCTACGTCATGGACCTCAATGTTGCCATTTTTAAACTCTCCTAATGTGATATAAGAGGAACACTGTTTGCCTTTTTTAGTCCCAACTAATTTCTCTCCTACTTCCAGAGCTCCGTGATGAAGAATGTCATTCTGCCGGTCATCAGACCCAGTAACAATCTTAATTTTACTGATTTTGGTAGATTTGTTAAAGACTACAATAAAGAAATCTCCAGTGGAGGGAGGTTTTCCCCAAAAGTATTCGTCCACTGTGCTGTAAGCCTTGGTGGCGTCATAGTTTTCAAAGACATTGATGTTTGTGTAAAGGCTGGCGGGGGGGTTGTCGGGAATGTCTATGGAGTCTTCCTCAAAGTCATCGTCCTTCAGCTTGTTCTCGGCACCCTTATAAGAGGAGTAGTAGCCCATGTGCTGGAACAGCGAAGGCTTGAAGCGGATCACGTCCTTCTGTGCAAGCAGGCCTCTGAAGTGGATGAGGAGCCAGTCGCAGGGCATTTCCTGGTAGAACATGAGCAGGAAATGAGCCAAGCGCGGCAGGTCTCTGGAGTGATACAGCTTCCCGATGTAGCCCAGCTTGGAGAATTCCAACATCACCCAGTAGGAACCTTCTCTGGAGGTGATCACCTTCTTCAGTGCCGTCAGGAAGTTCCTGGAGCAGCGCACATCGTCCTCTAACATCATGTAGAAGTCGGAGAGGTTTGTGCAGAAGTTGAGCAGGAAAGCGTAGTCCACGTTCTGCTTGGAGCGGAAACGGACCCTGTCCTCTGGGTCGTTGTAGTTCCTTTTCAATCCGTCCAGAGACGGATAGTACTCCTCTGGAGCTTGGATTACTAAGAGACGTCCAGCTATGATGTGGTGTGCAAACTTCCTGGTGATTTCCTGCACCAGGTTCTCACACCAGACCAGGTCGAAGTCCGCCAGATGGACGACAACCACAATCTCTTTCAGTTCCTCGTAACTGGACTGATCAAATATGGATTTGATCGTTTCCAGGAGGTAGTTTCCTCTTTTTCTTTTGACAGATGAGAGCCCGATGGTGAGATACTCTGTGAATAAAAAATATGAATGTCAACTTTGATCACTATTTCCAAAAACATCTTTAAAGGACAGGTTTCAGATGAACTGCATATGTTTCAACGCTGTCTGAGAAAATATACTCCTAAAATTGTAAACGTGAAATTAGAGTTTAAGTAAATTTATTTCAAGGTCTGCTTAGTAGTTGCTTCCTGAGCCTTCAAATGGTCATCAGCTGATCTTTATTTACAATCAGTCCTTATCACATGACCAAAGTTCCAGTGTAGTTGAAAGTCACTTTGAATTCAAACTATGTCAAAGTCCACCAGTATTATTTGAGAAAATAAACGTAATACAAATTTTTAAATGCATTTGTATTTTTCTAAAGCATTTTCTAAATATTTTTGCTGAATAAACAATTGTGCTCAGTGCTCACTTATTTAACAGCACACAGTTATTGTCTATGAGGGAAAATAGACATAAAAGCTTTGTGAATAAAGCACAAAGCACTAAAGAAGAATTTAATGTTGAGGTAAAGAAGCCCCTGTGGAGCAGTTTCTGTTTATTGCTATGCATTAAATCCCAATGTCACAGATTTTAAATTTAATTTTGCATCCTTTTCTTGCAAATGTAATTCACTGTAATTTGCCCCGGCCCATGAAAGACTCAATGTAAATTTCTATTAAAAAGAAACAGTAAACTTACTCTTGCGGTTCAGTGGGGTACCAGCGAGATAGCGATATGTGACATTGATGGATCCAGAGAAATTACTCAGGTCTCTGAAGGTGTGGACGTATCGTTCTGAGCTTGAAGGGTGGACTGATGTTTCCCTAAGCTGCCTTTTATCCCCTTCCTGGAGCAAAACATTAAAAAAAAACACATTATGAACTGATGCACACAAAAAAATCTGGAAAAAAAATCGAATTATGCAAATTATTAAAGTTCCCAATTATCAAATAAATAAAGTATTTCACATCTCAGCATCAAATAAGGTGGACATCAGATGTTTCTTTTGACAAGTAAATGAAAAGTAAAAAATTTGTGTCTTGGCACATTATACATATTTAAACATTTCCGCAAAAAACATGGAAAGCCTGTAAAGTTTAAGACTGAAACCATTTCCCATCATTATTGAAGCTCTATGACATGCATTAACATCTATTGATTTTCAGAGTATTCGGTTTAAATTCAGTTCAAGTCAATTTTATGTACAATCGCAACAGCGCCAAATCACAACAAGAGTTGCTTCAAGGTGTTTTTAAAGTGTATAGCTTAGTAGCTAGCAGTACTTTTATCCTGTAATTGAGCTTCTTTATGTGCAAAAATTAAAAGAACAATTTTCCTATTTTCCTAATCAGAAGAAGAAGAACTAGATACATTTTGTGAAGAGCCAGGTTGATGGATAGCTGAGAAAACTAGCTATGTATAGCATGTGTATTAGGGTTTGTGTATATTAGGATACTGCTGATCATTTCAGTACTGGGTAAAACTTTACAAGGCTTCTAAACATACAAAACCACTGAAACAGCCTTAAACTGATGAAAAACATTGCAGTTGACAGTGAAGCCCCTCACACACCCCAAATCTGTGTTTGACCAGGACCATTTGACTATTTTGTGCAGTTCATCCTCAGCAGACATACCCCTGTGTTGTGAAACTTCATATTATATACATTTTTTCAAGTATTCAAATTTAGCTAAGTAGCTTAAAACACTACTTTCTCAAGTGTTGCCTCGGAAAACACATTTCTTTCTTTATATTGATATCAAATCTATTGACATGACACAACTAAACCTCCATTTCAGAAGGTTTGTTTAAACCCCTGCAGGCAGTGAGGAGAAAAAGCCGCCAAACCACCTTAATATTTTAAAGAACAAACACTGATAATATACTGAGATCAACAAGAGTTGCTGGCATCATGAATAAATGATAAATCATAAAGATGATCTCAATGTGTCCACCTCATTAACATTTAAATATGTCTCTCTTACAAAAGAGCAACTGCACATCAAACAGGAAGCACGTCTGGAAATGTGGTCAAGTGTGCATCAAGAAGACATCCAGAAGAAATACAAACATAAAGTGTCTAATGCTCTGTAAAAACACTTCTGCAAATGCGCATACGTAGAACAATTGACTAACCAGCACGTAGCCATCTTCAATGTAAAGGTTCAGGAATAGGAGAAAGGTGATGAGGAAGCCGAGGAAGGGAATAGTGGAGCGTTTCCTCAGACATCTCATCTTGTCCAGGGATTTCCACATCAGCCTCATGCTCTACACAGTATTGCTGAGATCTGCACGAAATAAACATGAGCAAAAACACATCACACAAGACAGAAGTGTATGCTTTGAATTTCATCAGCCACGATTCTGCAGATAATTTGCCTTTAGCAGACTGTTGTGACATTTTAGCAACATAAGACCATCTTTCATGTATTATTATCCCCCACAAGTGTAATGGGTAATGTTTTTTTTAGTGTACACAAATACATTAATATACACTGAGCAGTAAATTTGTTCAGTTCCCGTTCCCCTTTAATCTATTTTTAGGTCTTCAGTGATGAAGGCTCATGCCATTTCTGACAGCACACATTTCAGTGCTTTCTTGGTCAAAGAAAACAATGCTTCTGCCTGCTCTCATCAGCTAGCAAACTCCTTCATAGTGGAATAATGTTTGTAGATTACAGGCCACCATCACTCAAGAGGAGAGGAAAATTCAATTTTCAATCATGTCTCTTTATTTCTGATTTCTGGTCGATAAAAGAAAGAAATTAAAAGACACAAAGGGCAAAAGAAGAGAGAGCAAAATGGGTGAAAGGTTTTTCATAGCTAGTCAGTACATAGGTATTTTCTAAAGCTGCAAAAAAATAAGTACTTTCAATAATCTATTAACTACAATGACATGTTTTTCCTTCCCATCGTAGGTAAAGTCAGTGCAAAATTCAAAAGTACTGAATCTGTAAAAAGGGCAAAAAGTCAAAACATTTTAGAACTGTCACTGCATTTTCTGTTCTGCGTTACTGGTACTACTACTGGTTTTTATCCAAAGGACATCATTGTTGGTTTTGTTCAATTAACCAATCAGATTTAAGGCAGCTTTGGTTGCATGCAGTAAATGGATTGGTTCGTCTATAGCACTCAAAGCACTTTATACAACCTTCCCAAATTCACCTAAAGCAATTTTTTTCTACACCTAAGTGCTTTCTATCTAACAATCACACATCAGAGAGCAACTTGGGGTTCAAATTGCGTGCAGAGTGGAGCAGCCAGGGATCAAACCACCAACCTTCCAATTAGTGGATGACCTGCTCTGTCTCCTGAGCTACAGCCACCCTTAAAGCAGCACATGCGTATAGCATCATACGTTCCTAAACATTAACTAGTGAACTTAAAAAACAAATCTGGATTGGATACACTGGCCCAAAAGCCCCCAAAATCTGCTGAGTTAACAGATTAACCAATGGGTTCCCAGAGTGACGCGTCAGGAACTGAATCATTTTTAATGGTGATGCACAAAACAGTTTCTTCATCCTTTAAAAGCTATAGATACATCTATCTATCAGTCTGTCTTGTTACAATTACTTATTATAACTGCTAGTTATCTACGAAATCTCAGGCTTCGGGTCAAAAACTTATAATTTTATATAAAGACATTTTAGGTTTTATTTTAGTACTATGATGGACTAGGAAATGGTGACCTTGGTTGCCAAGCAAGCACTCACATTCACAATCTTTATTGAATCCTGTAAGCCATTCTCAATGTCTGCTTTTAACTACTATTTTAACTACTATTACTAACAGTGCAAGGACAACAGTGGGATGATGAAGGAAGAGGAGAAGCACAATATAGCACCATTTATAGACCTGTGCAATCAAATGTAATATATATCTAAATATGACTTTTAAGAAGCTTAAGTTATACTTATGTGTTGTTTGTTCCGCACACAATTTCTCCGTTCAACAAATCAGTTTTGTTGTATGAATTGTGGCATTTCTCTATTGCCGACGTTAATAGTACAAGAAATACAGAACACAGTTTGTGTAATGTTGGTACATGGACAATTCAACAAATAAAAGCTACATCAAACACAGCTTTCAGCTAGAACAGAGCCATACACACTAGCTTCAGTCACAACGGGAACAGAAAGCTCTCAAAGCACATGTACAAGTGAAACCTACTGAGGGAGAAAAAGCCTATAAACAGCGGCAGCAGAAGTAACAGTCCACAGACATGATGCAAGTGGTGTCTGTCCTTTTGTTTGCCAGCAATTAGGCATCAGCATTCCCTTTTGTTCCCTTGTTGCAAAGCCCACGAGATGTCTAATAGAATACAAACTACCTCTAAGCTCAGTTCAATGACCACGTACAAATCAATCACCCACACCAAGAGTCAGCTTCACTGGGGTTTTGACTAGTCAATACCTCTTTTTGCACACTTGAAAACTAAATTTAACATATCTGTTCGGCCTGTTCTCTGCAATTTTCACCTCACTGTGGTTCAGCCATAACTGTGTGTGTATATATATACACACACATATATAATATATATATATATATATATATATATATAATATATATATATATATATATATATAATATATATTTAGTATGTAAAACTTTCCAAACCTTATCTGTCAGTGCCAACCAGCTCATTTTACTATTGCCTCTTGTTTGGTGTTATTTATTGGACTGATTGAGGTTTTACTAACTTAAATAACGGGGACCTCAGAAGCATGTGGAAGAACCATACACAGTCAAAACAGCCTGGCACCTCCTCCTCATGCTGCTCACCAGCTCGGTCACACATTGCTGTAGGATGGCATCCCATTTTTCAACCAGCATTTATCGCAAGTCAGCCAATGTGGTTGTGCTGGTCACAGAATAGGCTGGCTGGCATTGACATAGAAGATTTGGCAAGGTTTTAATGGGGGCAACCCACATACTCAAGTCTGCTGCTCAACCCACAAATACATTCTCCTCACAAGTGTGGGATAGTATAGGAAATAGTATAGGAATAGAATAGTATAGGAAAATGGTATAAGATGCCAAAAAAAGCATCGTTATAACAAAGAAATAACTCATCAAACACAAATTTCCTTATTTTTTATATATAAGTTTATATATAAAACACTGATGTTGATGAACACATCTGCATTTGTTGTGAACTGCTAGGTTATGACGTCATTACAGATTAACAAACTGTGCTGTTTGAGCTGCAGCAGCACACCATCCTTCTAGTTAGACCACATCTTGAGATATTATTGAATGAACTGTAATCAGTTCAGTCTGAGTTGTAGGGGGCGATATCTTTTATCACATAAGAAACATTTTGCTAGATATTTCTCTAATATATGCAGTCTGAACACCTGAGTTAATATTTTATCTGCAAAAAGAGGAATTGCAATCTTCATGAACGCTTCATGAACTACTGCAGTACAGATAATATCTGAAAGGAATATGCTAGCTGTCTGAAATGCATCTTGTATAACCGTGCAGAACTATGGTTGATGCAAAACAGCTTGCATATTGTGTGAGGAAGCTGAGTGGAGCACGATGATGAGAAGAATCATTAGGCCGACTCTGGAGAAATCTCAGCTGATGGCTACAAGTACAAGAGTCCTCCTGACGGCACAGCTCAGGTAACTCTCTTTGCTTCTTAGAACCTCCTTAATGAGATATCAGCAGCAGATCTTTCGATATCTGCACAAACATAAGCTGTGTTGGGACGTTTTGCATACAATTAAATCAAATTAAATTCTTTGGACAATCCCGTGTGAACGCTACAATTAGACAACTTTCTATTCCAATGTTGGGGAGGAGTTTATGCCTCTGGATGGAGACTTGAGTGTCTGTCATCAAGTTACAAGACAAAGAAAGGCGCCTCTTATTTCAATAATTCAGTATGGTCTCAGAGCAGGAAGAGGATGAGATCCTCCTCCTGCCACAGGCACAGCTGGGAAACATGCTCACTTCTGCTACCCTAGATTTCACTTCTTTATTTTATTTTATTTTATTTTACACAGCAGAACATCTAAAACAGTGTCACCTCCTTACTCTGAGAATACGCTAGAACATAGACCAGGTATACGCTGGCATGCTGTATGAATTCACCGATAGCTTCCAATAACAAGTGGGTGAGATGTGCGGCTTGTTGTGTTTATTCTTGTGGCATGAATCCAGAGTGGAACTGCAGCAGTGAAATGCACTAAGTGTATTTTAATGGGTGTGTCATCCTGGCAGTCACACAGCCCCTCGGATGTCCTCAGCACCATTTTGGGACACAGTATACTTCCAGCAAGCTGGGGCTGTTAAATATCCATTATGCGCTGTGTGTGAACTGGACCAAATAAACCACAATACCGCCCCTCTGCTTGCTTTTGCCTAGCAGTGCGTTGTGCACTGAAGTCGCATCAACTGCCTGTCCCAAACGCCTTTTGAAAACCGTGCTCTCAATAAGAAGTTAAATCCTGTTACACAGGCATAAAGGGCTCGGTGGCAACAAAACTGTCACAAAAGCCAAGCACTCTGGCCGTAAAGACCTCCCAAATTTGATTTAGGCATTAGGCCACTAAATGCTCAGCGTGATCAAAACTTCTCAAGCCTTGTAATTTTTGTTCAGCATACTTTGCTTTGTATTCTATAACAAGCAGTCTGCAAAAATCCTTTAAGATCGATGCTTCGGTTGCTCCTGGATGAGATAAGATAGAAAATATGCCCCTTCAAAAATCCTCCAAGGAAACTATCACCTGGTTGTATCACACCAGAGCCTTAGGGGTTGGAAATGGCTCTCAGCTGGAAATCTTTCGCCCATCAATCTTTGACGTCACAGCGAGCTTATGAAGCTTATGTTGTTGTGCAGAAAGATGATCACCAGAGGAAGAAAAAATGGTAAACAAAGGGGCTTGGAAAATTATGAGAAGACCTCCAATGTGAACCGGTCACAAAATGAAGATGAAAAATTTATGTTCAACAATCGAGAGCATATAGTGAATCTTGACTGAATGGGAGCATCGATACACTGAAGTTAATGGAGAGTAATATTAAAGGCTTATAGGCTGGAACTGGTTTATTTATTCAATGAGGATAATAATATTAATATTAATATTAATAATAATAATAATAATAATAATAATAATAATAATAATAATAATAATAATCCACAGTCTAAGTAAAAGTTGTAAAATTTACCACAATAAAGAGATAAAAAAAACACATAACAAATAACAGATTCATTATGCAACACTTCTATTAGTTGAAACAATATCATGAAGGGCGAGAATTTTAAAGCGAGCTTTTACATGTTTCGTAAGCGATATCCCTTTTTTCATGTATCTAGACTTAAACTACCTTGACAAGCAATCTCTGCATTCATCCTCAACGTCCTCCACGTTTCTGTGGCAGTGCATACGACATGACTTATTCAGAAATTGTCCCCCATCCTCCACATCCTCTAATGGTGAAATCTGACAGAGGCCAACTGCAAATGGAAACCAAGCAGCTGCCCCGCGCGAAGAAGGCAATTGTGTGGTCCAGCCTGATGTGCAGCTCTAATGCCAAGCTTTCGATATGATGGCAAAAAAAAAAACAGAAAGAAAAAAACTAGAGAAAAAACAACAAAAACAAAAGGCTTTCATGTCTTGCTCCATTTGCAGTGGCTTAATTGGTGCAGAGTGGCAGCAGTCCTGCATGCCAACGATACCACTTTCTTTTTGTCAAGTGCTGTGAAAGGAAAACGAAGAGCTCGGCCGGAGTAAATGAAACAAGGTATAGGACGGTGCAGAGTGGCAGTGACACAAACATGAGTTGAGCTCCACAGTAATTTCACATCCCATCTTCCGGAGGTTGTTTTTTCAAAGTCACTTCCACTGTGGCGATACCACTGCACCTTGGAGGACACGTAGCTTGGTTGAAGCGTAACACCTGCTAACCTGAATTTGAAAATAATTTGAATGGATAGCTTTAAAAAAAAAAAAACATAGTTGGTGTATACTATCAGCTTAATGAATTTATTTTTCTGAATGCAGGCAGCGAACTGGGAAAAGGCCGAATAATGAAGAAGAGATTTGAAAATAAAATGTTCTCCTCTGGGAATCTCAGGTACACACAGCAGCAAGCCCCTCCACGTGCTATTCAAAAATCAAAATAACCTCTTAACAAACACATTTCTTGCCAGCTTGAATCAACTTTCAACATTCAATTTAGGCCACGTTTTTAGAAGAGTGAAGAAGCATTTCTGTAATGGGAAAACCTAAATGGGAAACTTATTGTGAATAAGAAAAGGGGAACAGATTAATAAAATGGGCAGCAGAAAGCAATTCTCCCACATTTCATCTTGTTATCTGTTTTACATTATTTCCCCTGGGTATCCTGCACCTTGCAGATATACAGCTCTGCACAAATAATCAATTAAGCCGGGAGATTTGCAGGTATTCAGCAGTTGCTTTGTGTCAGGCCTTCAGCCACTTTCAATGGATTTTTGTTCTCGATAAAAAGCCGAGAGTAACAGAGGCTTTTGTTGATAACAAAATTGTGGCATGCAGTGGAATAATAAATCTGTTTATTATGAAATGAGTCCTTTCTTAATCTAACTGGTGAAACAGTTTACCAATTACGGCATTCTCGCAGCATGCCAGAGAAAGGAATCTGTCATCTACAAAGTCCACAGACCCTTGTCAGAGAGCCACGGCTGTTAGGGAAACACAGAAATGATCTTAATTATCGAGATGCACAATGTAATTCCAACAAACCCTGCGTATCACAACAGCCAATCACGTTTGACAACCTGTCATCTCCACAAAGGTATTCTTCCAAAGGGAGAATACTCCTATATTCCCTCTGTAAACTGCCAAGCAGATTTCTGATCATAAAACCGAGTCAGACGGTTCGCTTTGCCAGGCTGCTATGCCAAGGATCCAAACAGATGTAACATCCCAGCACAGAGGCAGCACTACCCTCCCCCCATTGTCTCCCTGTGCTGGGCCTGTCACTGCTGTCAGCAGCCTGAGCTCACTCACTCTAATGGGGGGGGGTTGAGTATTGCGGTGGCAGCAGAGGGGAGAGTGAGTGCTGAATGTGATGCATTCCCCGTGGACATACTGTCCAAGTGTGCCACCCTCCCCCACCACCACCGACTGCCACTGCTACCACCGCCGTGGCCCTCGTGGGAGAAACATGCAGACCAGTGACAATGGCACTTCCAGCTGTTCCCTCATAAGGAGCTGGTGTGCAAGACAAGCCATGACGCTTTAAAAACCCCAAATGGTCTCAGCTCGTCATCCTGTCAGGTGCTCTGACACTAGAATATTTCCAGCCTCCACCAAGACCCCCACCAGCCCTCGCACACCCACCCTCGTGTTCTTGCCTCTGTAAGCTCACACAGTGAGAGGCCAGTCCATTGTTCTAGATCCAGTATGTGTTGGAGACGCCAGTAAAGGCTTTCAATTCATCAGCACTGGCACAGGTGGCGCAAGCTACTCGAATACATTCTCATGAAATGTTAAGCATGCGCATCCCATTGATGCTAGCTTCAGAGCAATCAAGCATCAAAACAGTCGGAACAAACAGCTCTGGCACTCGCTCTGCCGCGGTACAACTGTGCAGATTATTCATGGTCCGTAACTGAAATGTGATTGTGCAGAGCCTCATCAGATCGGTCCATATATATTTTGTTTAAATTATTTATTTTACTGGATGGAGAAGAGGCGTCTCATAATTTTATAGCTTTCAATCCACTTGTGCCATCTCTGTGCAGCCAACCCTTAACTTTAGCAGCACTGTGAAAGGGAGACTGCATTTATCACGAAACACAAACTGAGTGCAATCAAGGAGCGTAATGTGCTGATAAGGTGGCAACATACACACGCTTCATGACATAGACGCACTCACACTCTACAGTGATACACAGAGATTTATGATGTATGGCTCCTACTGAAGCTACGTTAAACAGCGTATATTTGAAGTATATTCTGGATGCAAGGTTAGAGGGAATTTTGAAAAGCTTTTTATGGTTCCAGAGGCAGTGAACATAAAGAGGACAGTGAAGTGTGAGAAATAATTTGGTCTCTCCTAGGCCCTTCTAACCACTTAGCACTTTGACCTAGATTAGCACTCTGTCAGAGGTGCACTTGGGAGGCATGGCAATGGAGGACTGCGATAGTGTCTGCTTATTTCCACAAGAAAACACTCTTGACATATGTTCACTCCCTGAACACATGCAGACGCTTGCATACTGGTTTTATTTTTGATATCAAGTATTACGTAGTATCTCTATCTGTAACACAAGATGATTAGTATTTGGATACTGTGAATTTCTCTCCAGGGCAAAGATATTCAATTAGTTCTTTGTTATACCGCAATCCACTAATGGACCGTGCGGCATCTCGACTTCAAACTCCACATCTATCCTCTGTGCCTGACGTCATGTGTCATAAACATATGCTGCTGCTCCCCTGAGGCCATTTTCTACATTAAAAACACAGTCCCATGTGAATTAGCCGACAGCATCCTGTCATCGTGTCTAGTCTTAAAAACAAAAAAAAACTGGACTGTGCCAAGGGCAAGACGAAGAATGGAAAACAATAGAGGGAAAACGGCCATTTAAAAAAAAGTACCAGGAAGAAACCCCCTCTCCCGTTCCTCCCCTCTCTCTGTCTCCATTTGGGAGACAGCAAAAAGGAGACTTGGCTCTGCCTTAAAAGCACTTAAAAAACCAAGGTCACCTCCTGGTCAAATCTGTGAAATGAGAAAATAGCTGAAGGGGCAATAGGCCAGCAGCAGATAACATGAGAATGCACTATCTTTCCCCTACACATTTAGTGCAGTGGAGGATGAGGCACTGGCAGACTTTTCAAAACAAAAGAGGTTGAAATAAGGACTGGAGACACAATAAGATGGCCCACTTTCACCAAGTATGACAGTGCATACATTGAAGTGCTCTTAGAGAATGAGGCTTTTGGTCAAGCAGATAGTGGAGAGCCAAAGAGCTGAATGTGAGCTCACACAACTGGGTTTTTGCATTTAATCACTCAGGTAAATTTAAAGCCACATCCTTGTCCTTCAATTTAAGTCAGGAGCTGTTGTTACCATTAAGGAAATGAATCCTAGAACTCAACTGAAATTCTCAGAGTCACATAGAGTGAACATCCACTCTCTCCCTAAGGTGCAAATTGGAGTAGTAAAACCTGAATTGATGTTATCAGGTGTTTGGAAATGGGCCATTGATGCTGAATTATCTCTTGACATTGGGGGCTCATGAACTTCTGTGAAATATATACCAACAAAATTATGCCTATTTAAGTACAGGGCTTGCAGCTGTGACTCATAAAATGTGCCCATAACATATAAGCCCTGTTTGCACAAAACAGCAGCATCACCTGGAGTCCCACAGTGATTTGTAATAGCTGCAGATGGACGTCACTGCTTTAATCAATGTGTGACTCAGTAGTGTCTATTGTGTGTAAAGCAATATCACCTCACTCTGATGAAACCAAAACATATGAAAGACTGCACTGAGACACGCTTAAAAGAAGCGGAGGATTCTTCAGTGTCGTTGGGGACACTTCTGCTGTGCAGTGGTGCAATTTTTCTATTTCTTTTGTTTTTTATGTGACTTCCGTTGTGTTTTGTGTGCTTTTGTGTTCTGGTGTTTTCCTAAGCTATACGTTTGACCTTTAAGGGCCACCGTAAATATCAGCCATATATCATTTAACAGAAGTCATCTAATACTGGTCTTATCTTGTGCTTGCACAGTCAGACTCTTAGGGTTCTTCTTTTCTACTGTACTTACACTTTGTACACTCACTCCATAACGCAGCATCAAAGCTAGAGAATTAGATATATTTATAATTAGCCGATGACAAACAGCTAAACAGAGGAAGTGGCGCAGAATGTCATTTTAAGTGATAACTGTTTGCTAAACTATTAGCCGCAGCAACTGTATGGGCAATATTAGCTCTTCCTTTTCAGCTTGTGTAGCATCCAAAAAGTGCTTATTGCGACCTTGACTTACAAGATGACCCCCAGGTTGTACTAGTCATGTTTAATTAAGGCTGCAGTGTTCCAGCATCTTCCTCATTGTTAACTGATGTTCTGTTGAGCAACTGCGGGATTAGCTAGCGAGTAATAAATCATGGCAAATCTCTGTGATCAACACAGCTTTAAAGGTGATGGGAACTTGTTCATTTTTAATGAGCATACAGATACATTTGAAGCAGCTAACATCATTTGGAGTGAAAGCAGTTTGATGTAAAAAATCAACATTTTAATAAAATCTTTAATAGCTCTTCAGTTGATAACACTGTTATTGTCACAATGAGTAAATTGCATCTTGTGTGGATTGTGGAAGCAAAATATCACCCCTTACAGTGGGCTGACGCAACGGTTTTTATCAAGGAATGAATCAAGAAATCTGTAATCTTTAAAGATTTATAACTTCAAAAGCAATCTCCACAGTCCTGCAAATCACAAATTCTTTCCTCCTGAAAGCAAGAGAATGAAAAACCAGCAGAAAGTGAGATGAACAGCACATTACCTGAGCAGAGAAGCACATGTTTCCTGCCAGCCTCACCAGTCTTGAATAACAGAGTTCTCCTGGAGGCAGCTCTCTGTTGATCAATTGACTACCTATCCCAGTGCTAGACTGATGGGAGAATATCCCATATCCCTGCATCCTCTGAATTCTCCCAAGTCTCCATCATGAATATTTGATGAGGGATGTGTGTGCCAATCACTAAAAGACGTTTATCTCCAATACCCATGACTGGGCAGCCCTTGCTGAGCTTCTCTGCTGGTAATCAAAAACAAACGTTTCATGGATGAAAAAAGGGCCTTTTCACGAGAATCAGCGATACTGCTATAATATATGCATGGAAGACTGAGAATGCATTAGGATTCAAACTTGATACAAAGATGAGACATATTAATTTTTAAATGTTAGATTCATATTTTTCTCTACCAAGGAAATGTAAAAGTGAGACGTATATTATTGTACAGCTAACCCGCCTGTGTTTGCTGTCTGGCTTCCCACGAGTCTTCAGGAGCACATGTAGTCTATTAATTAGCAATTCTTGGACTTGTGTCTGTACTCATTCAACCTCAACGACCCTGTTTGTGCTACAGCAACATTGCAGAATGTTCAGCAAATTCCTGCAGTCATTCCTCAGACCTTTTGTTTCCCATCATTTTATAACCTTGGTTATGCAAAACACTGGCATTTCTGCTGAGAGAAATGAGCTTACAGGCCCTCATAAAACCTGATACAGATTCTGTAGGCCTTTAACGATCCTTATATAGAGCACCTTTCACCACTATTCTGACGCAGCTCTTCCGATCTACAAAGAGTGAGAGTGGAAAACTGTGAAATAATATGGAAAAATGTTACATTTCCCCTGCCAGATTTAGTTTCTCTTGAAATCTGAAAAAGCATGGTCATCGTCGAGCCACTCTTATTAATTTCTATCATTTGACTTCAAATGCATCAAAGCCTCTAAGGGGGTGAGGAAAGAAACCCGAAGTCCTGTGTGATTCAACATAATGATGATTATTTGACTGCATCCCTTGTTACACACTAACACAAAAGCTTTTTGTCAGTCATATATGAAACTATAGTGGCAGTTTATGGCTATAATCAGATCGAAGTAAACGAGGCACCGAACCAACTGTAACACAATTACACTTTAATTAATGAGTTTTACTGTTCAGTGACATTTATGCAAAGCACTAAACATTGATGTCTCCAGAAAGAAGACACTGGCACATTTTCTAGCTCTGATTCCTTTCGTTTTTCAACTCAGGTTGAAGGCCATCCTGTCAGTTAAAAGAGCATTTAAAATTCTCAGTGCAGTTGTTTGTATGATTGTATTACAATCATACAAACAGGGCTCTAATCCACCACCTCCCTAGGGTGTTTCTGTGTGCTGTTTGCATGTTCTATCCATGTGTGAGTGGGTACTCTGGCTTCCTCCCACAGTCCAAAGACATGCAGTGAGTGGGCTTAGGTTAATTGGTGATTCTGAATGGCCCTGCAGTGAGTGCCAATGGTTCTCTGTCTGTCTGTTAGCTCTGTGACAGACTGGGGACCTGTCCGGGATGTATCCTGCTTTTGCCCTATAGTAGCGGGGATAGGCTCCAGCCCCACTGCAACCCTGAATTGGAGAATGGATGGATGGTGACATGCATGTGAGCATGTTAATTCATACAATTTACAGAGAGTATTATTAAATGACCTTTTCCCACCAACGAGCCTTCACCGAGCCTGCTGAGGTCAAGCATCTATGATATAAATGTGCATTATGGTTCTGACAAATTGTGCCTCTTGTTTATGAATGTGGAGCCAATGGGAGTGTTTTTTTAAACAGCAGTTGTCTACAATTACTCTTGTGGAGGATCTGTTTCTGTCATTTTGAGATGCTGACAAAGGATGCCCTTTACCTTTGAAGTACTTCATCTTGCCTCAGGTAAAAGTGTCCATAACTTGGCAAAAAGGAAAACTTTTTGTTTGGTTCCTTGCCTCGGGCAGGTTTTCAAACCAAGTGGGCTCCTCTGATGTTGAAATATACACATTGCACATACAAAATAGTATGTCAAAGAGAGAGAGAGAGGCACAGAAACAACCCCGCTCATATCATGAAAGTGCAACTCCTACTCTATCAAGAAAGGATGCCGCACATTTCCTCCTGCCTTTTGAAAAAGCAAATCAGAATCCACTAAAAGCTTGTCTGTCTGCATTATTAATGCCTGTATAGTGAAAGAACTATCCAAGAATATGCCTTGAATCCAAATCTTTTTTGGGCTTCATGCGAAACAAAAACCAAACATTTTGACCATTTTGAGTCTAAAATTCACAAATGTTTACAACGTACACAATTGTATTCTAAATAATAATGAGTTAAAATCACATCAGGCCTGATAAAATTATCACAAATAAAGGCTTAAGCACATTAACTGCAACCTTTTTACAGAAGGGGAGAGTCGTGTTTCCAGCACAAATATATTCTACAGACTGCCATTCTCGTTCACCTCCAGAGCAGAGGCTCTAGTGGTTTATTATTCAACATAAGTCTGCACACCAGCCCAGCTCCACCTTTGGCTCATTTCTGAACAATTTTCAAGCTTCCTGTAAAATGAATATGCATTGCCTTTGCTGTGAATCCATTTGCAAGACAGAATGATAATGAGGAGAAAGTGCTTTCAAAAAACCCAATTAATCTCATGTAAAACGGCTGCTCAATGCTTCTAATGAGATGCCATTTTAATAAGCGGGTATGTTGTACAACAAAGCCATTTGGTAAACATTATTGTTTATTTGTTTGATGACATGCATGCAATGGAACGAATTGGATTTTGGGAAAAATAAAACACTTATCAATGTCTGACTTGAAGAAAATGTGCCTTTTGACTTGGATTGTGTAGCTTACAATTCACAGAGGTTATTGTTACTTGAGTAGAAATGCACACTTGTATGTAAAGTTTTCTTTTTTTCAGTTTATGCAGAGACGGATTTAACATTTAACATTTATTGAAAATAACCTTGAGCGCTGTGCATCTCAAGTATATGCTGTGAATATTATATTGGCTCCAGAAATTCAAGTTTGTCTCCATAGGAGGAAACAGCTTTAGAACTGACACGAGTTTAGACAGAAAATATTTATGGGAACCTCATAAACACGAGCTCAGAGAAGTTGCAACCTAATTTCTTTTTTATTGCACCATGAAATACACCTTTCAAATGCTGCCGTGTGGACAAGCTGAAAGGAGAAGGCGGCTGGACTAAAACTGTTGAGAGATGGATCAAATTTGAGGGCTAATCGGTAGCTTGTAAACAATGCTGCTTTCAGAAGAAAACAAATCTACTTGTTATTGACTCAAAGGCTGCTGACTCCATCTCTGCCTGGTTGAATGTGTTTACTTATTCATCAAGGTGGAGAGGGCCAACCACTTTCTCAAACTCTGGGTCCCCGCAGTTATCCTTTTCCTGCTGTCCAACAAGAGGGACAGACCCGATTAAATATGCATGGAGACCAGTGAGTTCGCCTTAAAGTTCTCAAAGCTTTATTCTTCCCACCTCAAATATTCATGACCTCTACTCTGTTGCTGTGTGGTCTGTATATGCATTTGTGCAAAGGCACTGCATCCTCACCTGCCCTCACAGAAAGAAAAGAACATAAAGGGTGCAGATTTGAATAGCTGTGGGAGGTGTTCTTGCATCATCTTAGAAAAGTGTCACATACCTCTCATTCACTGGGTGGTTCAGTACCGCATGTTATACTACAGTATCTGACTTGTACTCTTTCCAGATTGCTTGGTATTCAGGGAGACACTCACTAAATGAGAGATAATAAGAGTGTACTGGGCGATCTGTGCAGTTGGACTGCTCCGGTATTTTACCGTGTATCTATTACAGGGTGGAGAGAGGTCTTCAGGGGTTGCCTAGTAGCAGGGGTGTCGAACATATGGCCCGGGGCGGCTCAGTAGATGGCTTTGAAAATTGTGAAAAGGAAGTAAAAATGTGAAAATTGTGAAGAAGAAGTATGGAGTAAGGTGTAAATGTGAACTCTTCACTGCATTTTGTGCTGAAGAAATGATCAAGTCATGAGAGTCCAAACTGATGGGTCAGAGTTTTGAATTGTTGTTGTTTTTACAGCCTTCTTACTCACTAAGAAATCCTCCCCAGCCTGCCATGCTACACCAAAATAAATACTAGAAACACAATCACAAAACAGGAAAATAGGTGGGTAATTTATTATTTCATTCTTTTTGTTTTAGAGATGAGCTCATGGATGGAGGTTAGGTAAACAGGCTGTGGCCTATAGAACTTTCAAGAATTAAAGTGATACCTGTATCTTGTGATTTAAAAATTTTCAATCTTAGTTCTAATTTTGTTTCTTTCTGACACACAAAACATAAACAGATTTCCTTAACGTTTGCTTTATGCAGCTATTTATGAGTTCTTTCTAGATAATATTACAACACAGTTTAAAGTTGTGGATAACTTGTGTACACTTTGTGTAACTGCATGGATCAGTTGCCAACAGGGAAGCTGCTGATACCCTCTGCTAGACAAACTATGCACCATAACTCATGACATAGTTGAAGGGTGTTTTTTCTCTCGTCTTGTTTCTTTACTTAAATTTTTTTTAGCCTGTTATTAATACATCGAGAAATAGCTAATACTGGCAGATCAGTTGAGCAGGCAGGTGGCCTGACAATTAGTATCAGTTGAACCTCCGTTTTTTCAGATACTATCATCACACAAATTTCCATTTTTTCTACATCACACATTTTGGTGTTAGCAAGTGGAAAGTCATCTGTTATGCTGATAAATCACTGGATCCCATTTACTTGCTAATGCTAGCTCTGTTTTCATACAAAGCGCAGAACGTAACTGATCACCGAGCAGTGAAAGCAGAGCCAAAGGCAGCTTGCCTGGGACGCTGGTCTACCATCAGTTTACTCCAAGTTTAACGACAATGTGAATTCGCAAACCACCAGAAAAAAGCTGCTGGTTGGTCAGCTCGCCTAGTTCAAGTCATCATTAATGGGACACGGTCGCACAACCAAGCACAGCTTTCAGTGACAACAGCTAAACTGCTTTACTTTGAAATGTTTAACTAATGTGTTTTTAGATTTGACTTTGCCCTGATAGAACACAACTGCAGCATTGTATATTAAACCAGTGGGTCTCAAACAGTATGTCATGAAACAAGCAGGATATTTTGAAGAAGTCAGTGTGCATTCTGCCAATGAAATTTCAGTTTCAAATATCACAAAGACAGTTTGTCCATTATTAAAAAATGAAAGAAAGTTATATGGTGATACTTCCAGTTTGGATTCGGGAGACAGACACTATCTCTACTTTTAAGATTAGGCTTTAAACTTTCCTTTTTGCTAAAGCATATAGTTAGGGCTGGATCAGGTGACCCTGAATCCTCCCTTAGTTATGCTGCAATAGACGTAGGCTGCTGGGAGATTTCCATGATGCATTGAGTGTTTCTTCTTCAGTCACCTTTCTCACTTACTATGTGTTAATAGACCTCTCTACACTGAATCATATCTGTTATTAACCTCTGTCTCTCTTCCACAGCATGTCTTCTATCCTGTCTTCCTTCTCTCACCCCAACCGGTCACGGCAGATGGCCGCCCCTGCCTGAGCCGGGTTCTTCCTGTTAAAAGGGAGTTTTTCCTTCCCACTGTCGCCAAAGTGCTTGCTCATAAGGGGTCATATGATTGTTGGGTTTTTCTCTGCATGTATTAGTGGTGGAGGTGTGGTCCCTGGCTGAGCTGCAGGGGAGGGGTGGTGCAGTTAACTCAAGGGGCGGTGCCAGGGGCACAAAATCAAACTGATGACGTTTCTCCCTTATATAGTGAAGCTGGAGCCCAGAGAAGAGACAGCGTGTGTGCTGGAGGCCAGCTGAAAAGCTGAAGCAGGTGCTGAGCTGAAGAACAGCAACAACAGTATCGTCACCAATAAAATTGACAGAATTAACATGAAACAGTGTGTCAGATCGTGGTCCTTGCTACAATATTATTGTAGGATCTACCTTACAATATAAAGCACCTTGAGGCGACTGTTGTTGTGATTAGGCATTGTATAAATAAAACTGAACTTGTGGAAAATTCCCTCTTGTTAAATTCATTTACTTTAATAAGGGGGCCCAAAGAGAATGCTTGCATATAGGGTCCAGATTTCTGGAGACCCCTGTGGTAGTCAACTGCTGAGTTACTTTTACATCTGAAATGGGACACTATGTATAAAAATGGCTGTAAATTCTTTAAAAGTTATTCCAATACATTTCTTAAACCACTGAATTAAATCTGCAATTGTGCACTCCAGATTGTTTTATTTGTTTTATCTGAAATCCACTGTGGTGACGTATAGAGGTAAAATAAAAAAAATATGTGACAGTCTTAACCCTAAGCAGAGGAGTTTTACCTCGCCTTGACAAATACCATCAGTTTCCACCATCTCCAAGCATGTATAGGATGTACAAGTCACCATAGAACAATATCACACAAATGTAACAAACCTTACTTTAAAGAAAGGTTTATACGTTTGGAAGCAGCAGACGGTCAACCTAACCCTATAAAAGCAGACTTGGACACAAACCTGTTGCCGCTCACTCGTCCATCCTCTTTTTTTCTGTTTGTTCACTTGTCTCAAAGGTATCAGAGGGATACTCAATGATCCTTCCTCAAACCGCAGCCTCCGGCCAAGCTCGCTGCTTCATTATTAACAAATATTTTTCACTCGCACTTGGGATTAGGGGTCTTTGCTAGTGAATCCAGAATTATTTTTACAATGTAAGTCGTGGATAGAGAAGACCTTTGTGAATTAGGAGACCAAAGGGCTCTTAAGATTCTAAAGGTTTTTAAAAAGCACTGAAACAAGCAAAATGGCATGTACTGGACATCAAACACACCAGTGTTTCAAGGCTAACAGTGGTCTTGCAATCACAGAGAATAGAAATTCTTTTAATTTTGAAGTAATCATTTCCTTCGTTTTCCTTCTTCCGCTGACAGTCACAGAAATAGTAATTTATTTTTGGTCCTTTTCCATCATTGTGATATATTCATATGTGGGTTTAAGCAAGTCGAAGCATACCAGTCCAGCTAATAAGCCATCAAAGAGAGTCTAAAAATACCCAGTAAGCCTCTTCTCTGTGCTCCATTCATATCTTAAAAAGAAACGTGACAAATAGCAGTCAGATCTGACTGTAACAGCTTTAGGTAGCTTCCGCTGTGACAGTATATATTAACCTACACTGGAATCACTGTATTCACTTTGTGACCACTTCACTCCGCATAGCCATCAGGAGAAAAGTGCAGTCTTGTTTTTAGGGTCCTAATGCTGCTGGGCTCGGATAACTGCGAAATATATAACTTTTAACAAGTGCAGTGATGCTAAATGTAGAAGGCGTGTCATTGAGTATCCTTTCACATTTCATCCCCCTGCAGTGGTGCCTTGAGACTTATTTTCTCACCTTTTTATTCTCGTCTCGAGTTTGTGGATGCATGGGCGATTATTGCCTTGTGTTCAGGAAGAGTGAGAATGGCTGCTGAGCCATGGACTGCTCTGTGTTTCATTTGTGTCTCACCGGCTGTGAAATATACCCATAACGAACAATTTGTGCGACAACAAAGCTCAGAGAAGGCCGCTGCTATATTTATGACATCCTAGCAAAAATGTGCACGCAGTATTAAGGATGAAAAAAAAAAAGGCTAACAATTGGAAATGTGTGGTAAACACTGTTCTTTACCGTTTCAGATGACCACTGCCAGAGCTTAAATGAGGTTTACTTTAGTTGTCTAAAAGCCATTTTCATTATTATGCCCCACTTATCAAACTGGGACAGAGTATCTCCCTCACACTGTACAGTCACCCCTCCTGTGAAATCATAAAGCAGAAAATCACCATCCATCTGACATTTTTCACTTGGGAAATGGTGGCAATAACTCCTGACTGAGTTGGCATTTGGAAGTTGGACGTTTGTGCCTCAGGGACAGGACAGGAGGAGTGGGTTGAGAGTCGAGTGGGAGCAGAGAACAAGTTTTTTTCTGTTGTGGAGAGGATCCGCTTTATCAGTCACAGCTGCTGTAGGGCTGGCCCTGGTGGGGACAGACTTTGGTAAAACCCCCTACATTTCACTCCACACACTCCACAGTGGGGAGTCTCTCAAAACAGAAGACAATAATATGCATGGTGGGCTCTTCATGAAGGAAATAGCACGCCATATGGGAGGCAGAGCATGCAAAATATTGAAACATTGCTGTAGACACAGTTGTCTGATGGTGCTGATAGCTTTCTTTCCTGAGCCTGACAGCTTTAAAGCAAGGACTTCACACATTAATTCGCATACACACACAACTGTGTAGTGACCCAAAGCAGGCTGTGGATGTGTGGCCATCAGACTTTTTATTCACTTCTCTGAATATACACTACATACACACGAGACTGTGCACTTTTATAAAACTGCCCTCCTACACACACACACATGCACGCA
>NW_024582558.1:34658-51974 GCF_018398535.1 Haplochromis burtoni | reverse complement strand
CACACACACACACACACACACACACACACACACACACACACACACACACACACACACACACACACACAATACCCCATAAAGACAATGTGAAAAAGTTTAAATAGCAGACACCAGAACAACGTACAGCACCCTGCACAGGTCAGCTGTAACACAGATTTGAGGATTTAAACAGTGGAATAGTTTGTCATAAAGCAGCTCACCTCTGGATAAATCCTGTCTCGACCACAGCTGACAGATATATCTGTAACTGTGACGTTAACTCTGTGAAAAATGGTAAAATTCAAAATTCACAAGAAAATAAGTGAAGGAGCGAGACGAGCGCCAAGAAGACCCGGGAGGACAGAGCTGCAAGCTGATGAAGACATCTTTATGTTCTTAAATTCAGACTGACATTTGACCACTTTGCTCACTTATAGTTGAATATTGTAAACCTGTCACTGTGAGGAAACAGCCTTAGAAACAAATTACAACTCAAACATGTGCGTGTGTAGGGGCGTGCACGTGACCGATGCACTCCGCTACTCAAACAAATAGCACCACACCTCTGTGGATGAGTGAAAAAATCTCATGCTCTCATAAATTACATCATAAAAAGCTAGCAGACGACAACAGCAGCAGGCAAATGATTATGACTGACTTTACTATAATCGACTGGATTGTGATGCCTAGGAATGAAATGTGTTGGCAAACGAACTGAACTGTGAATAACAACCATAAATGCTTTGATTACGTTAATTATTTGAAGAAAACCTTCAGAGGAAGCACAACAATCTTAAAAATTGAAAAATAATATTTTATACCCACACACAGGCACACGCACATAGACGCACACACAGATGTACTAAAAAAATCCATCCAGGTTTCAATCGAAAACAGGAGAAAAAAATAGCGTCCAGCCAGAACTCTCTGCGTGTTTAAACACCACTTTGCATTTAATCATTTGTTATTGTTAAACTCTGTCTCTCTTCCACAGTTTTTCTTTTGCCTTTTCACCCTCCCCTCACCTCCAACCACTTACGGCCGATGGCTGCCCCTCCCTCCCTGCTTCTTCCTTCCCAATGACACCAACTGCTTGGTGAACTGAACAACAAAACAACCAGAACAGCTGGTCATGGGTGACAAGAAGCAACTGTCTTATGAAATGCTGTAAAACTGAGGCTCAATTGAAGTTTCCTTGCTTTCATGACTGTTTCGCTTCTTCATAATAAACATTTTTGCAGTGGAAGGTCAGACAGGTACTAACTACTCTTTCTAAAAAAACGCCTGTCACAATCCAATAAATATCATTCCACACGTTGGAAACGAAATTATTGTGTCATGTTCCCAATGACATCCGATATAATTCATCCTCCAGTCTAGTCTGTGCTTCCTCCCCCCCAGACATCAAATTAGATTAACATCTGAGCTTTGGGTAGGCTAAAGATATGGATATAGATCCGCTTAGCCCCATCCACAGCCCTCTTACCCTTTCCAGTAAATTATCTCGAACCAAACCTTGTTTCTGACGTGAATGAGGTATGTCTTCACAAATAGAAATTAGCCCACATTTATCAGAGCCTTGGCGCACGAGCAGAGAAACAAGACAAGTGTTTTCCTTGCTGATATGTAGAAATTATAGTCTTGTCAACAGAAATTCAGACTGTTCAATTAGACAGTAGGCTCCCTCCTGCACACGAGCTGCACAGCAATGATCCAACTGGGAGGAGAGCTTTCTGGTTAACATTGCTTGTCACGTCTGAGCTCCCTTATCTCTGGGTAATGCCACTCAACACCAAAGGGGCCTCGCAGCCAACTGGTTCCAATTGATTTAGAGAGCATCAAAAACTCACCACCTTTATGAAAGGAAGCAACAACCTGGTTAAAGCACTCAGTGACACAGAGGCAAGCGTTTATCCACCCTGCATAGTTTAAACTGCCGACATTGCTTTGAGTCGCTAACTGCTGGCATTTAATAAAGACAACAATGCAACCTCCAGGGCTCCATTCAAAGAAAAAGGGGTCAAAAGCTGGATTCGAGCGCTCACAAGCTGAGTTCTGACTGTGAAGGCTATTTGTTAAACGTTAATGCTACTTATGCAATTAAAGCCATTGTTCTTTCACTGCCAGTGTTGTATAGACTACTAGGTGGCACAGTAGACGGTGCCTGAAGATAAAGAGGCGCAGATGAAAGGTTAAAATATAAAAAGCTCATAAATCATGAAGCATGAGCTGCGATGCCTTGTCAGCTACCTGTTCTCTTGAATTCAAGCTCAAGTTATTAGTTTTTACACAAACGCGGTGACATTTACATTCTGTCCTTTTCTAATGTGTTTCTAAAAGGGCCGTTTGGGCACTGAAAAACAGAGATGTTGATACTGTGAACTGTACCCTTGGCTCTGTCAGCCATGAATAAACCATGCTGTGCTATCATGATGAAGGAGTCAGCGTCTCCCACTCGTTGGTACACAGGGTCTGATGCTCTGTCTGTTGAGCCAGTGTCCCAGCATTGACTGCCGGTTGTAATTCTCTGCAGAGATTGGAGCTGACAATCTTCAGCTTGCCAGGCACAAAATCCTGTTTATCTGTCAGGATGAGCGGCTGTAGGGCCCCATTTTCTCCCAGTTCTGCCTGTAAGCTCTCTGGGTTGACAAAGTCTTAGACAACATGAAGACAGAAAGACAGGGCTGATAGAAAAAGTGGCTGTGCCATCAACACTCCCGACACCAAGAAGTTTGGTCAGTTGTGGCTTACCCAGGACAGCACAGGACGTTCTTCTCAAGCTTTTATGTTCATAAGATTTTTAGTAGACTTGACCTCTAGCCTTAACGTTGACGCCCAGACCACCGAAAAAAGTGTTCCAAGGTTTTTAGTAGATACATGTGTGATGGGGGTGTCACAGATGTACTTGGCCTTTGTCCTTAAGAATACATCATGTCATCAGAGTCCAAACTGATGGTCCACAGGTTTGAATCTTCATCATTTTTACCTTCTTACTGTCAAAGAAACCATCACTGGCCTGCCGTGCTACACCAATATAAGTAGACACACCATCAAAAAACAAAGAATTAGGTGGGTTTTCATCATGGATGAATCAATGGACTATATACGATTTCATTCAACAGATACGACTTTTTCCATGACTTCAGCGATTGTTACATACATTTTCTGTACGTTTATAGATTGATTTCTTAGACTGTAGACACCCGGCTGTGCTGCTTTATGAAAATAACCTGTCCGTGTGTTACATTTAGACTAGCTAAAAGTGGAAACACTGAATAATAATTATTTATTTATTTATTTTTGTTTTAGAAATCGAGTTCATGAAATGTACTTAACTTTATTCACAAGGTTTTCTTTATAGGTATTAGAAGTCAAAATTTATCCATAAGGGACTCATTTAGTAAAATGAGCTCTAGCCTCTAAGCTATTTTATTAATTTGAAAATCCTAAATTGCCTTTTACTCAAGTTACTGTGTTCTCAGAGTTTGGTGTAAAAGCCACCCAACTGGCCATCCAACCAGTGGGGTTATGAGCCTTTCAGGCTGAAGGGTAAAAATGTAAGTACTGACAAAAAGACTAATTTAGAACAAACAGCTTGTTCACGTATGAGGGTCTCAAAACAGAGGTATTACAGAGAGGAAAAAACATGGCTGAAGAGGACAAATGTGTGACTGGGAGAGAAATGGCAGTTGGGGCTGCCTTGTGAGCCAAGGTGCCACTGGAGAGTGAGAGGGGAGTGTTGATGGGCTTGCTATGGGGGTGGGGGGGTGATGTGCGGCTAAGGTCGGGCAGATGGTGGCCGATAATGAGGGAGTAGAGGTGTAGCGAGGAAAGAAGCCGTGCTGTTTTCAGGCTAGGGCATGGCAGCGAATGCTCTGCACCGGGTTCAGATTCAGTCAGACTGAGAGAAAAAGAATACGAGAGATAGAGAGAGGAATGGAAGAACAGGCGCTGTGATGACAGCGAGCCCGGTAGCTCTATGCAACCTTTAACGAGCACACCTATCATCCCATGATGCCTGCACTCGAAGGTACTGAGCAGTCACCGAATGTGAGAAATATTCAAGAATTCCCTGTCTTGAAATTCTTAATTTCCTTTGGGTGTATTCACTGCTGGAATCTTTTACCAGTGCCTCGACCTTGCCTTCATTAGTAGGTTGAGATTAATGCATAATTAACAAGAAACAAATGAATTTATGCTAATAAGGCAGCAAGAAGTGTGACATGGAGAGTGCACGTTCTTATGCTCTTGAGTCTGGCCAGTGGACAGTGTCTTATTTCCTGCCCACATACATTATCAGATTAGTTTTTGAGGAAGTACAGCAGGAGTTTTGCTATCTCGAACAGCAAGCTAGGAGTAAAAACAGCAGATAGAGATAACAATAGGAGAAGCATTTAACAGGCTGGAGAAAATGGTCTGGAGTGGCTGCAGTATTTCCCCTATAAAAATAATCAGCGCATAGTCCTCAGAAACCACATAATCATGTAATCACGGCACATCTAAAATCTCTTTGCAAGTCAGCCTAAAAATGTGAGAAAAAAAGAACCCAGAAAATCAAATAAAGCAATGAAAGGATATCTTGTAACCTTAGATGTCGTAATTTGTGTTGGCAGAAAAATATGTGCCTTAGCAGGTTCTCTTTAAAGTTCTGATACGATTTCCACTTGAAAAAATAAAAAAAAAAACATCACAAATTGGGGCGATCGCGGCTCAAAGAGTTGGCAGTTCGTCTTGTAGCTGGAAGGTTGCCGGCTCGAGCCCCGGATCGGACAGTCTCGGTCGTTGTGTCCTTGGGCAAGACACTTCACCTACTGGTGTTGGCCAGAGGGGCCGATGGCGCGATATGGCAGCCTCGCTTCTGTCAGTCTGCCCCAGGGCAGCTGTGGCTACAACTGTAGCTGCCTCCACCAGTGTATGAATGAATAGTGGAATTGTAAAGCGCTTTGAGGGCCCCGAAAAGCGCTATATAAATGCAATCCATTATTAAATTCTATTTTTTAAAACAAATATCTAGATTATGCTACATATATGGACTAAAAGGAAAATGTGTGCTTTATTAAATCCCCCACCTCTCACTCCTCTTTTTTGCCTCATTTGGTCATGATGACAGTTGACAAGCTCCACTGATTTTTTCATTAACGGCTCATATCGTCACCAAAGTGCTGGTGGTAAACAGGAAATGAGCACTCATATCAATATCCCAGCTGACGTCTCACACACAATGCATCACAAATCGACATCAACTCTGACACAGAGTCCCAACGGTTAGCTATTGATCATCCTCCATTATCATTATCGATCTACAAGACAAATCAGGGGGGACCGCTATTTAAGTCCATTTATATAAAAGAAATCTGAGTTGCTGTGTTTGCTGGCGATTTTGTGAGCTGTCAGAGACCATCACGAGATTAAACATTTTTATGATGTGAGGCATTTCATCATCTCTTATGATCTCACTGAAGAATCACTGCGTATCGCAACAGAAAATATAATTAGAAGGCTCATCAGTGCAGTGCTTGATTTGTTTTTCCTTTAGGTTAGTGTAAGGGAAAGTTAACAGGATTCTTGATCTTCATTTATGACACTGAATCTGATATACAGGGATGCTCCTGGGGCTTCTGAGTCAATATCAGTATCAGTTTAAAACCTTTCATTAAGGTAGGTATAACACTTCAGTGGCTACCTTATTTTCTCCTTTATCTCGGAGGCTGGAAGGAGGAAATAAAGCACAAGCGAAAGCCTCGGCTCCGTACGGGATAAAATCTATTCTCTATTATTGCACTGCCATTGCTTGAGGGCCGTCAAGCTAAAGGTAATGGCATTGCTGGTGATAAATTTATGGCTGAGCTCCTCCATGTTCCATGAGGGATATAACGGGCTGGGAATTGTCCAGATTGTTGGAGTCACAACTAAAATGACAAATGACCCTCCAGTGACAATCAACAACGTCATTTACAATGTCATTCAAATGACTAAGTGTGCTGTAATGGCAGTCGATGCATTATATTTACACAATGCTGCGTGAACAGACGGGCTGTACAGAGAGCTGTCAAACTTACGGAACTGCTGTCAGTAAGACAAGAGGGGAGTAGAGCTGCTTCCAAAGACTTGATGTAAGAGGCTTTGGAAACTTTACTTAACAGGACGGCCCTTGATGGACAACAGAACAGCTGGTCAACTTTATTCCTAACTGACATATGGACACTTGGTCAGACCCCCTTGGCAGCAATTTATTGCATTGTGATATTTTTCAGTGTACATGGTTTTTATGTATTTTATGTCTTACCAAGCAACAACTATGACATCCAAAGTAAAAAGCAAGTGAAAATAAAACCAAACTAAGTGTAAAAACAGGTGGTGGAACCTACAGTCTCGAGGAGGACAGTTTGCTGACTGATGCCGTCTTATAGAGTCTTGGTGGCACTTTCAAAGTGTCGCTGTCAAATACTGCAATAGTCGGTACATGGATCAGAGATGGCAGAAGCTATAACAAAATAGCAATATAAGTTACCTTGGGAATGAGAAGAGTTTGGTGCGTTGTACCAGCTCTGGGTGGATTGGACGTTTTTTTGATTGTTTTTTTTAATCTATTCATTGTCTCCTTCCTGCCAACCCAGACAGTGAGACGTTCTGTGCCGATTAATCAATACTTACGGCTGAAGTAAGCTGGCAGCCTTTCAGCACAGCTAAGCTAATGGGGTACTAAAATGGCTCCACATTTCCATCTTTTATAGGGCATAAGACCGTCTATTAAAACAGGACATGGCTCCTCCAGGACCTAACTTTTGTCATCATACACTAAATAATAATTGGTTTACCAAAGGTTAATTGCTCAATAGATACTAGGCCATTGGAATTTAATTGTGCTGTTAAATGCCTCAGTTGTAGCCTATGCTTTTGTAATAGCTCATTTGACTTGGATTGAATGGAAACACTGTGGATCCCTGATGACCATTAAAGTTGCTAACTGTTGCAAAGAGTCTGTTCAGATTTGAGACACTGGATCAGTGGTGGATTCTCTAAATAACAATAATTTGACTTTCTTATGCTTGAAACTCTCAAAGCACTCTGTTTTATTTACTAATTAAAGATTTTTCATGATTTGTTTTCTGCCTTTCTGGCTTTTCATCCAGCATTAGCACACGTAGTTTTACGCAAGTCAGCAAGATCAGCTGCACATGGGAGCTGTCTCTCCCTCAGCAGATAATGGGAGAATTAAAATGCCAATCTGGGATGTTGTAAGTGCATCAGTTATGCATATTAATTCTTAAATTTCTCAGCACTATGGCTTTTATGTAAAATATGCTCTATCAAATCTTTTTTTTTTTACATTTTTTTGTTCAACAGCGATTTCATACAGAGCTGTATGCCTCCAGTGTTTGCAAATTAAATAAACTGTAAGTTCAGTGGAAGATAAAGACCTCCTTCCTTTAATGCTTTTGATTAATGTATCAGTGGGTCACTAATGCACTTTGAGAGCAACAAATATTCTTCTTCCTCCCTTTATGTCCTCTGTTTGTTTTTGGATTAAGAGTTAGGTGTACAACATTGAACTGTGAGCACGAAAAGATGAAAGAGATACTGTTACATGTTTGGGAATATTTGTCATTTAAAAAGTAGGTTTTCAACTTCCCGTGCAGCACCAAGGGAACACTTTCAAGGTAAATCCTGTCAAGAACACAACATAATGGAGGCTTTATAAATTATAAGGACGGCATCCATTCCCACTATCAGCTTATTTCAGAGGCTGAGGCAGCGCTGTATCAAATGAACCTGGAGCAGTCGTCTCATTGCTGTTTATCAAACATCCCCTGGCAGCTCTGCTGGAAAAGCAGACGACCAAGTAAACTAAAACATAATTACTTTGTTTAGGTTCTTCCTCTGCCCTGCCTCCAAGGGCATATTTGACCCAATTATGACAAATGAGTGACACCATTTGTGACTGCATTTTTGCAAATATGTTATATACCCAAACAATATGTGACTCCATTAATATCCACCAACTTAATAATGTCAAAAACCTCTCAGTAACGGTTTCGCAGACTAGCTCTAAAACAAGCTAGCAGACACATGGCTCCAATACACACACAACCGAGCCGCAACAAAAACCACCAGTCTAATATCGTCTGGGTCTCTGTTGTGTCATCAACCCTTCTCCGACCGATGGTTTTGGTCTTGCGGGGGTGGCATTTCTGTGCTCTCATGATTCCAGCAGAGGTTAAATTAGTGGGGGGGTTGGAGGCTGAGACAGAGCCCTGTGCACTTTGTCATGTTCTTCATGATGTTCTTGAGTAGTTTTTCCCTCATTTTTGGTGCAATAGCCTGCTGGGGAAGCCAGGGCAGTGCCATGTCAATAGGTTTAATGATGTGGCTGACTGTTGTGTTTGTGTACCTAGTAAAGTTTTAGTTAAGTATTGACAGCAAAATGCGGAAATGTCTCTTAGTGATTTTCTCTGATTTTCTAATGGAGGATTTTTTTTTGATCCATTGTTAGATACAACAGTACTGACTGATGTTGCTGGGTTACTGACAAACAGTCAGGAAAAAATTAATTTGTCTTTTCACAAACCACAAAACGCACTTTAATGTGGGATTTTTTGCTTTTAAATCCCATCTCCTAGTTTAAAGAGTCCTTTCTTACACACTGGAGTCATACCCGACACCTCCTCTGAGTGCAGGTTGCCACTAGCACTGACAGCGGTTTTCTTTATTCTCTTCTAAGTGACATATGTCATGATTTTTCTTTGTTCCCTGCACTGTATTGCTTGTGGTGTTTCCATGATAAAAGCAATTTTCTCTGTCGTATCAACGCAGTCTGACACACAGGAGCAATAACAGGTGAATTTTTCATTTTGATATATACTTCCTCGTATCACTTTAAAGGTTTCCTCTCAAACAAACCACCGCCAAGCACACAGCACAGCCGAGACTTCTGTCTACATCCCCTCTAACATCTTATCGAGGCAAAACAACCCCCTGAGGCCACGCGCATGATTGTGGCCGCTGAAATTAGATTAACCGTCAGCTTACCGCTGTGTTTGTTGTGAGAGATCCAGCAGCCAAACATTTGACAAGAATGTCACATGGAAAACGGCCGCCACTCCGGCAAAGCTGTCAACCCTGGCATCTGACCTCTCGGTGCATCTGAGCAGCAACAAGTGCTTTCCATCTCCTCCGACTGCTCAACCTGTCAATCTGCCTATTCAAAGATTTCCCCTTTCTCCAGGAAAAGCTCATTTTCCCTTCCCCATGGCCCAGTCACTCAGTGTCACTTCAGTTTAGATTTCACTGCCTCCCTGCAGCCTTGCACTAAAGCTCCTGCGGTGGGAGTTCTGTCTGTTGTTGTGGACCTGCTGTCCAATTAACACTGTAGGGGACGAGGGATTAAAAAACAACTTTCCGCTGAGTAGCAGGGCCCGTGTCTCTGCAAGATGTTGACACAAAGCAGTAGAACAGTCTTTCCACTGAGTCTTTCTCAATGTGTATTATTAAAAAATATTCATCAGCAAAACAGAAAACCGCATTTAAACACAGCAAAGTAAAACAGCTCAGAGCAAATATGTGTTGCTGATGAGTTATATGGACAGATTTTCTTTTTTTCCCTTCTTTTTTTAAGTTTTAAATGTTCTGTACCCAGATGCCCGCTGGTGAGCTGCCTGTTTACAAGACTCCTGTCAGACCTGTGGTCTGCCAACATCGCAGAGGGGTTGAATCTTAATACAGGCTGATGCTTGTCAAGCTTCCAATCTCCTACAGATTGCAGGACTGTCTGTGAGAGAAATGGGAGCCCGGTTCTGCTGGATTAGGAATTCATAGGAGCTGCTGCTTCTAGAAGAAGGCAACCCCATTTTCCCCACAAATCAATTCCAATTTTGCTCTTCATGTCAATATCCTGCTCATGGCTCACTTTCATTTAAGCATACTTGCTGTTTCCCATTATCCAGGCCTTTGGTTATGTTATTTTCATTTACATGATAACAACTTCCTGGTTATCAAGTTGTGGAATGGCATGATTACTTTAAGCAAGTAAGCAAGAGTTATTACATAGTCATAGTTTTGTATTTGTTTTTAATTTATGAATTTTTGTTTTTAATTCAGTTTCAATTCAGTTAGTTCCCAGAGTTTGTTTTTCTTTTTTTCAGTTTTGTTTTTATTGTTTGAAAATGTTTAGTTTTAGTTTTCTTTCATTGTTAGGTTTAGAGTTTTTAATTATTATTGTCCTGATGAAATATATCAGAGGACAGATTTAGAAAAATCTGCATAAATATTCACATAATATTCAAATAAAACACAACTTCTTGAAATCAGTCTTTTAGACACCCAGAGTCCCAATAAACATCTCAGTCAACGCTTCATCAAGGCAAGTTGTAATTTAGTGTTTACCAAACTAACAGATACTAAAACTAAAAAGGATATTTCCTCTACATTTTGATTTTACTTTAGTTCGTTTTCCAAGTTCACAAAATGATTTCAGATTGTTTATTAACATATTTTAGTTGAGTAAAATGATTTTTAGTCAACTAAAATAAAGTAAGTTTTTACTTTACTTTATTATAATAACCTTGCCACCAACAAGTGCCACTCACTTCAGCTTTATGTTAAAGTATCTGGCCAGACAGGAAACTTTTCCCCTCTTCTGGTCAATTAGAAAGTTTAGTTCTTTAAAAATGTCCCTCAAGGCTTATTTATATGTACTGTCCTTCTCCTATGGATGGTTCCCAGCATTCTGCGGGTAGATTGCATTTTTTTCTTTGGCCTTCACATCACCTGTCAAGTTACCAGTGTGAGTGAATGTTATTGCAGCAGAGAAATTGCCCGAGGCAACATATTAAAACAGGGTCACAGGCTAGCTTTCCCCAGGGCTCCTTGTCAAATTTTCGTTTTGATGTAACAAGTATGTTTCAGGTGAGGTTAAAATGTATGCAGCGAACCATCTCAGAAATGATCATATTTAGAGTCTGGCTGCATCAGTAAATTAAATGCAGATATACTTTAATTGACCTTGGGAAAATACCCCACTGCTTTCATTAGTATTTTTGCCAGAACCTGGTGGAGTTCAGATACATAGATGAAGAAACTTGAGCAGATGTACTCAATGAATGTGTTTTCTTATGTACACACAAGCACATCTTCTAGCTTTTCCAAACTGGATCAAATCGTTGTTGCTTATCGTCACAGCTCATCAAAGACTATATGGAAGTCAGAACACATAAATATTAAAACCGCCCAAATTATATAGCTAGCCACATGTACAGTAAATACAGATAAACACACTGGAGATGCACAAACTCCATCAGTGCAGCTTCACCGAGAGCCTCACATCAAAGAAATTGTGCTTTTCAAAACTTTTAAGCTGAATCTTCTCCTCTGGCTACTTTATCATGCTCTAAACACAGAAAGCAGTAATTAGAGTAACAAACATGTAAGGATGAAAGGATGGAGGGCACTTTTGGGGGGTGAAGCTGGTGCAAAAAGAGCTGGCCAAACTAGAGCTAAAATGAGCAGATGTGTCTGCTATCAAATGGCAAAATGTACCTATCAACCCCATAATCACAAAATTGTCCCCAACAAAGGCAGATAATGCTTTTTGTCATTTCCTGTAGGTTATGAGTCACAGAGTAGAAAATTACTTGGCAAGGGCTCATAGTTATGTACCTGCTTCAGTGGCACCTCTGCCCACTCATTTTGTTTGCCGAAACCCATTTCTGGGCCTCTGACTCATCGCGTTTTATGAAATTTTCTGGATGGTAGCTTTTATCACAATAGCACTAATCACACCCTTCCTCAAACCACATTAATGTGACACTAAATAGACATGACATGACAAGTGGGAAAACTCAACACTGGATGTGAACTATAATTTGGAAGTGAATAGATAATGGAGAGGGCCTCTGAATCTACACAGTGGGCCAAAACACCCTTTAAATTGCAAAAGCCATCCAATTAAATTCATGTCAAAGTAGATTCTGTTTTGAAAATTTGACTTTTTTTTTTTCTTCAAATTGCAAAAAAGCTTCAAGACAAACCCAAACAATGCTAAGGATGCAATGCTACACAAAGAGGATTTAACAAATACCCATGTGATAAAGAGACAGCACCCATCAGGTGAGGAAACCAATGACCTCTGTGAGAGTAAGAGATTTCCTTGAGTAGAAGCAGAGAACAATGGGCACACACTCTGTACCAAATACTTTGTCTCGGGAATACCTAATGCACTACTTAGCTGGAGAGAGGCCAGATAATAAAGCTCAGTCAGGATCAGCGCAGCCAGCCTCCACTGACTCTACCCCCATTGTTGGATGCCTCACTCCCTGGGAGTCGTTGTATGTTATCAGTGCTCATCAAAGGCGCTGTCAGGAAAGTGTGGAACTGGGGCTTCCACACACTGTCCGAGACACTACACACATTCAAATGAGACAGGCTTATTAATTCTTCAAAAGACACACAGCTTCGTTTTTCCCCAAGACTCATTTTGGTATACTTAAGGATGATAAAAACTCAGGGAGGGAGCTCTCCTGCCTCTTTCTGCTGTCTCTTTCTTTCTCACACATATATCACGCATACATGATGTAGGCCCATGCGTTCAGCTGATCTCAGGAAGATGTTATTTCTTGCTTTAAAATAGCCATCACGTTACAAAGCATGGAAATAAGGACATATCAGGGACAAAACTGAGTTAAAAAACATGTAGCGAAACCTGTGGTTGGCACTGGATGTTTCACAGCTAAACTTTATGCTTTGTTCTGCTGTCAGCAGCGAAATAGTGGGGTCAGACTGTGTTTATGATATAACCACATATCAAGAGGGCCTGAGTGGGAGTGTGTGTTCAGAAAAAAATAAATAGATAAGAAAAATAAAACATTCCCAGAAGAAAAAAAAGTTTAAAGAAAAGCAATTTACTTTGGATTCCTCTAATAGAGTTACTTCAGCTATTGAGTTGACATGTGAAAGAGACAAAGTTGTTAATTCTGGAAAATGAAGCTGCCATTTTCTCCCCAACTAATAAGAATTGTTTCACTGAATGAAAATGGGATCTCAGACAATAAGAGCTGCTTTACTGGGAGAGAACAGGAGCACAAAGCTTTAAAATTAATTACAACTTTTTTGCATTTTCTCTATATTGTCATGCGTCACATTCTATGCAGAACATCAAAAGCTTTAATTATTCTAATTACTTGTACAATTGCGAGCAGGAAAGCTCCTTGAAACCAAAGGAAAACGCAAGTGTTTCCGCGGCAAAACTAGTCGTTAAAATGCACATAATTTGAACGTTATATGAGAACCTTAATTGGTGAATTCATGGCTATCAAGGGACCTCCTTCATTACAATTCAAGAGGCTCCTTCATGGTGGCCATATTTTCACATAATGAATGTGATGCTTTTCCTCACTCAGTGCAATAACTAATTGGACAGACTGCCTGAACGCCCCCACTCTTCCAACACAGTCAAAATTAATATGGCAAGTGTTTTACTTGGAACCGACAACCCGAACATGAGAAATATGTGTTTACTCTACACAACAATACACCGGATTAACCGCAATCTATTATCAGGCAGCCTCTGCATTAACTGCGGTTTCAAATGTATAACTTTCCATATCCAGCTTGAACAAATTATTCTTAGATGGGGCAAATCATGCAGAACAAATCAAAAGAACACTAGTGAAGTAAACTTTTATTTGACTTGATAAAACTATTTTTCTTTTTCATTTATTAACATTTTCCATATTGTAATTCTGCAAGAGAAAAAGCAGAAAAGTTTTGAAACATAGTCCCTGCATAAAACAAAAACGACTTACAGTAGTTGTTAAAAAATAAGATCGTACACTTTTTCTCCTTTTGCCAATAAAGAACTTATTAAGTATAAATTATACTAAGACATAAAAATAAAAATCTTTTTATGCAGTGAACTATTTATGATTATTTGGTGCTTTTCACTTTTACAATATTTTATTATATTTTTTACTGCATTTATGAAATTGCAGAACTATGATGCAACTAATATAATTACCAAAAAAAGAGAACAATGTGAATTGGAGGAAAATGGCTGTAGTATACTGTATACAGTCATGTGAAAAAGAAAGTTTTCACAGGACTCTGTGCACGTCTGTGAAAACTAACTGCACCCTTACTGCTTCTGTAGGAATTAAGAGTAGCAGCCAGATGCTGCTAATTGAATGCATTTGATAAACCAATCATCAGCTGGTTTCCACCTATCAGTACAGAACTTTTGGAATTTTTCTTGTATGGAGCATTCAGGTGCATCTTAGCAATTTTCTCTTAGAAAAACAGCAGCATGGTCTAGATTTGCCATGCTTGCCAATTTAAACTGAACAAACCACAATACTGTTGCAACGATGTCCTTTAGACAATTTGGTGAAAAAATCAAACACCCAGTTAGCACGAACGCCTCATATCGACTATCCAGCACAGTTTTGGAGAGGTGATGATTTGGGCTTGTTTTGCAGACACAACCATGAACTCTTCAGTTATGCTTAATCAGTCTGAAGTCATCAGTCAGTTTCAAAGCTAAAGCTTGGTCTAAATTGGCTTAGTGACAATTAAACTGAATACATGTCTGAGTTATTTAAACAGATCAACAACAACAAACGCAGCAGCAAATCTACAACAGAATGGCTAAAATGAAGGGATCAAGCTGTTGCAACGGCCAAGTCAAAGTCCAGACCTCAACTCGACAGAAATACCGTGGCAGGACTTTAAGACAGACGTGCATAAATGAATGTGTGCAAATCTCAATGAACTGGTGCAATGGCTTAAAAGCAGAGTGGCAGAGATGCCACAAAGTCTCACAGAAAAGTTTAGTTAAAATTATTGCTGCTAAAGTTGATTTCACAAGCGACTATGGAAGCCCGTTTCCGCCACAAAAAAAAAGGATCCATAACTCGAGATTTCGAGTTATTTTCCTGAAATCTCGAGTTATTTTCTCAAAATTTCAACTTATTAAAGCAACTTGAAACTTGAAAACTTGAAATTTCGAGTTAGCGCTGCCAATCAGTAATCTACGTGAATAACATCATTTCCTTGTTACCCGGAAGCTGAAGCCCTCAGCTACAAATGCTACAGCTAAGCTATCGGTATTACATCCAGTCATGAATGCACAGTTTGCTGAGTATTTTCAGCGTGGCTTCAAAAATTATGAAATCCTTGTATTATTAGCTGAATCACATGGCGTTACTATCAGCCAATGTACTCGCGAAAGAGCCAATTTGTTGTGATCTGGTTTTGAGTGCGCGTTACTCTGCGCCATATGCTTCAGGGTAACAAGAAAGTGACCTCATTCACGCAGATTACTGATTGGCAGGGCTAACTCGAAATTTCGAGTTAATTAGTTGAAATTTTGAGTTAATAAGTCAAAATTTCGAGTTATGGATACTTGTTTTTTTGTTTTTTGTTTTTTTTAGTGGTGGAAACGGGCTTTCATAAGCGACTGACAGCTATGGAAAAATAAAATGATGAGTCTTGTTTATTACAGCACAGTGTTCATTTTGTAAATTCTGGTTTGATTTAAAATATAACAGCACAATAAAACCGTGTATAATTAAGGACATGGCAACTTTTTGCATAAAGCCAGTGGCAGAAAACCAAAGCTTACAGTATTTTCCAGCACTAGGATAGTTTAGGTATAATCTGCATAAATGCAGGAGTCCTAAGTTTATAGAGGAGGTTGAAATAAATGCAGACATGTAATAGTTCTCCACAATTTCATTGGACTAAAAGATGATATATCCTGGGTGCATTTACATTAACATTAACTAATTTAAATGTAGCTATGACTAAAAAAAGAATATATTTATACTTACATTTACTGGCTGAACAGGCCAGCCTTGTAAAGTACCATGCCACCTTGTCTCACGAGTGAATTGGATAATGTGGTGAGGCTCACCCTCAGGTGCAGGGGATCTCGCCACAGGGGCAGATGACACTTACACAGGTCGGATCTTTCGGGCACAAAGCCCAGCTGACTTGTTTGGCAAAGCCAGCAGCGACTGCCAGGGGGTTAGAGGTTAGCGTAAGCCACTCTGGGCCACCACAGCCCACTGACTCTGAACTGTAAGGTCAGCGGCGGGGCTGTAGAACCCCTCTGCTTGATAAAGCACTCCAACAAAAAACACACAAGCAACACAAACATGATAACTGGAGGGGGGAAAAACAAAAAAAACAAAACAAAAAAACCTTTCAAGAGGATTACGGCTGCTTCAAGCATGGAAAATGTGCAGTTTTATCTGTTATCTATTTATCACACAGCTTAAACACGAAAGATTTTCAAAAAGTACAATTTACATGAGTAAATGCTGCAAATGTTTACCCTGTTTTTAGATCGGTTTCTCAAAAAGATGCCCGAAGCTATTGAAAAGGTGGCCTATTTTACAAATAAATGCTTTGTTTGTCTGAATATGTTCGATTTAAAAGCCCACTTACACTTTCCATCACAAATAAAAGCTGAAGAGAAAATACAATACCAAAG
Source organism: Haplochromis burtoni (assembly GCF_018398535.1). Lineage (NCBI taxonomy): Eukaryota > Metazoa > Chordata > Actinopteri > Cichliformes > Cichlidae > Haplochromis > Haplochromis burtoni. Next base: position 35,509 of record NW_024582558.1, on the reverse strand, counting down.
AAAGCAGATACAAGTCAGGCAAAGAAAACAGCAAATCTAATAAGCTTGTTTTCTTCTCCTCCTTTTTTCTCTCTCTCTTATGGATAAGCCGCTGCATATGGATATGTCCACATGCAGGTTTGTTCTGCTCAGACACTTTTTCAACATTTGATTACTGCAGCAGAGACACTGCCAGAGTGCTTTCCATTTTCATATTTGTGTGGTGACTGAAAAAAAAATGTATTATAAAATCTAAACCTAATACATTTGTTGGCAACATAATGAACCCCAGTAACCAAGAGGGAAAGTACAAATATACAGATGCAGCTTCTTAGCCCCGAGCATGTTAGCATCAGTGTCAGTTTCTCAACAGAGTCCTTCGAGGCTGATGGCACAAAAGATACTTCCGTTTGAGAAATGATGGAGTTGGAGGGCTAAAGAGCTCCTCCCTCCACACCTTTATCCTCTCCACATGGAAAGATAATTGTCACCTCCTTACCCAGCGAGACGGGTGTATTTCTGTGACCTATACTAGGTACACTTCCCCTCTTTTGTGCAGCCTGAGATGTCACAGTGGTTTGCCATAATTACTTTTGCTGATAGAGGTGAGAGAGGACATTTGCATCAGATGAGGTGCCGAGTGGTTGGGTCTCACCACTCGCCATATGCAGCTTTTAATGTCACCGTAATCTCTAAAGGTTAGCACTGGCAGCACCACTGTATATCTCCACAACCAGCTGAATCAGTGGTTTGGAAATAGGTTTGACATTGAGTTCGAGTAAACGTCAGAACACACGAGTCTCACACACACACACACACACACACACACACACACAAACACACACACACACACACACTTAGGTGTCAGTTGA
>NW_024582558.1:28137-34638 GCF_018398535.1 Haplochromis burtoni | reverse complement strand
CACACACACACACACACACACACACACACACACAAACGCACATACACACACTTTAAAAAACAAATGTCTGCATTTTCCCTCGCACACACTTCCTTTGTTGCACCTTTACACTAACACTTTGGGGCAAGATTGGTAAGGACAAGCTGTGATTTCAGCAACCAACTCTTTAAAAACTCTTCGGGCTACAGAGATAAACATGTACACAGTGTGCTGCTCACACATCTTTGTTGTCACAGATTCTCCCCTTTTAGTATCTGCTGCTTACAGTAGTAATTTGCCTAACCTGCACATCTACGTTATCAACAAAAGAGCTCAAATCCCTGCAGATTATTTGCTCAGTTTACAGATGCACATTGCATGGAATAATAAAACAGAAAATTGCCAACAGCAAACATTAACTCGAACCCTCAACTGATAACATTCTTTTGGAAATTAGGCAGCATTTGTCTACATTTGAGCAGAACGGAAATCTGGCCATGAATAAAAGCCAGATTGAGAATTCTAGCTTCATTTTGCTGATTGTTGAAAATTACATTTATTTGCTGAGAGTAGTTTGGAAATGTCCTCCTTTAACTGGATAAGTCAAAATATTATCAATAGACAGAAAAAATGTCTTAAGTGTTAATGAAAAGTGATTTTCTGTAATTTTCACAAATTGCCTTAAAAAGTTTCGTTTTACCTCTAAGTTTTTTCTGAAATGAAATGTTTTCTGAGATATTTCAGTGTGAAAATCATAAAAAATATTCATTTGAAGTAATCATTATTAAAGGTGTATATTGGAAATTAGGTATTTAAATTGTTGCCATTTTACTCCATCCTTACTTGTTCAACTTTCTGCAAAATCTCACATTAAGACAGTTGTAGAAGTCCTGAGATAATCCAATTCCTCCTTGCTATAATAAAGAAGAAACTCACAGGTAAGACACAAACCTTACTGGAAGTTCTTTTAGTTTTTTATTAGCTTGTTTTCAGTCAAATTCACAATACAATATTCCAACGTTTTGTTTTTAAAGTTATAACGTGTAAATTTTTCACCACTAGACATCTCTAGCAGCCAAATGAGTTATTTTTTCTCACCCCTCCCAAATGAAATGCATTATTCTTCCACTGGTGGCCGTTTTGCTTTGATGTAAATACGAGTGCTTCACCTAAATTTGCAACTAAAAACACATAAAGAGGTGGATGTGTTACCGAGATGGTGAGCTCAGATAGAGTGAAAGAAAACTTTTGTCTAGCGTCTAAAACAAAAGAGCTGTTCCTGTAAATCGCCATTAAAACCTTTACTGGGAAAAAGCCAGTGGGAGCCATTCATCAAAGCACCTGATCAACTAACACTAGCGTGAAGAAAACTGAACTTTGTAGCTGCTTCATCCACCGCTGTTTGTGTTAGCAAAAAAATCAGCAGTAAGGCAGAATTTGTATTCAACTATGCAGATTACTGTTTAACACCATGTTTAAATTATACAGCTTGCTGAAGGCTCACGGTAGCCATCCTATTTTACATGGAAGCAATACCTGCAACAAACAGGGGTGAGTCTAAAGGGGCCACAGGGTGTACTAGACCCTATTAATTACAAGGCTTTTGTAAACTTTTTCAGATTGAAATTGACATAATACAAATTGTGTGTGAAAAACCTTTTTCACAAACCAATAATATTGTAAATGGGCCAGTAATTATGAGCTACGGACAACTTGTTGCTAGTAAGTTGTTAAATTAGACATTGAATTATTATTAATATTCATTAGCATTTACACTATCATAATTTTATGTCTTCAGCTTCACAAAAACTTTGCATCAAAGCACAGGGCAAACTTCAGAATGCTGATATCCTCACTTTTCTTCATTGTAGCCACCACATTATCTTTGAAAGGCTTACAGATACAAACTCACTTATTCACTTACACACTAAAACATGCACAAAAACTCATAAACATGAACACACACCAATCTACCTCATCCAGGAGAAAAAAACACTGTCAGAACTTGTTTTCCCTCCTATTAACGTCAGAGTAAAGGTAAATGTTTTCTGCCTTAGTTTGGATTGCTTATATTTTATTTGACCTTTTACTGTCCTTGAGATTATGGTGAGAAAATGTTTTCATTAAAATTTAATATAGCACATAACACACATTCAAAGGGTTGAGTTGTTTTTTTACAGATGTTTTCTGCCTTTAAACTCTTTTGAATATTTATTATTGCTCATTAATAAGACCAATGTATTTCTTATTCGATTACTCAATTAATCGATGGAATAATCAACAAAAGACTCGATAACTAAAATAACCGATAGCTGCAGCCGAAGACTGGATCCAGATCTACATTCGCTCCAGCATTTTTCCCTGTCTGTGGAAAGATGTCAGTCCAATGTTTACCTCTTTTCTAAATGATGACAGCGATAGTGAGGTGAGTAGCTGAGGATATGCTGAAGTTTTCTGTCAGTAAGACGGCTGTTTTTGCTATTATTAGCCTCCGTTAGCCGCTGTTAGCTGCTGTTAGTGAAACTGTCTTTGAAGTGAATGTAACTTTGTTTGACTTTGACACTAAATGAATGAACTATGCTATGTGAGAAAGTAATCAAACGGTTTATCAGATGGAAAGTGTGACTTCAAGCCTACCATTAGCTGGCATAATGTTAGCTTATAATGCTTATAATTTCGTAATGTTTAGCGTATAACTTGCTGTAGTTGTTGTTTAAAGCCCTCACTTCAGATCAGGAAATGAGGGTTGAGGTGAGAAGGAAGAGGATTTTATTGCTGCTGGCATTGTTTCTTTCCGTTCCTGCAGACACAAATTGAAATGTTCCTCCACGGCTCCTATGACTTCTCTTCTTCTCAATCTTTAATGTTATTAATATGTGGCTGGTCTCTAGCCACTCACATAAAATTTGATTAGTCGAAAGAAAGACCTATTGTATCCACTGTATTCCAATATGGTGGGGGAACATGGCGTAGTCCGCAAACCGCAAATCCACTCTTATGTATTTTTAATGAATTAATTCTAAATTTATGAGAACGGATCCATTTGTTGAAAGACATAATTACACACTGTTTTGCTTTGAGGATCACTATGGGCACAATATGCAATACTCAAGCACTGAATTGAAATACCCCTTGCCATTTCACTCACAGCAAAACTGAAGCATGATGATGTATCAAATTGGTATTAATTGGTATTATGTTACAGAAATTGCATTTGAGAGTTGGCTAATGAACAAATGATTAAATATTTGAAATCAATTTGGTAATCCAGACAGAAAACGTATCTGCTGGTTTGTCTGATTTTAAAATGACACGCTGAAGTGCACAGTGAACCGGCGAATTCAAAGATATTTCTTATATCAATAGTTGAAAGCAAAAAATCACTTGCAACCCTCTGAAGGCTGAAATTTAGATACGTCCTTGAATCCACTTAACACTTGCACACTGTATAGCCCAAAACAGCCTGCATCTCTCTGTCTTTGTGCCATTGTTTTTATTTCTCCCAATCTCCCACTCTGTGAGAACGGTTCAGCCTTTCATAGTCTCCAAATCCCACACCTCCCAGAGCAAATGCGTCTGCTCATCACACTTTCTCCATTCTCTTCATGTTTCTTCCTTTTTTCTAGTGTGTTTCGGGGATTTCGGTAACATTTTCACAGTGCCAGATCCTTGCCTTGAGACAGCGTGCATGTGCCCACACCTCTCCACCTCCTAAAATACACATACATAAACACAATGAAAGCAGATATGCACACGCCTCGCCTGGAGCCAGGCCCCTCTGTGCTAGTCTACCTCAGAGAAGCCGAAGCTTGGCATAGAGAGGAGGTTCCGGTGGATTCTGTGCTCCGCCTGCCAATGCTGCTCTTTTGATCTGCAGCCAGCTGATGACAGATCTACATTAAGCTCATAGTCTTCACTCCTTCGCTCTGTTTCTCCTCTCCTTTTTCCTGACACTGGGGCAAGATGCTACCATAAGTCAACGAGCATTGGTGGGAATCAAGATTCATATGGGGTTGACTTGTCAAGTCTCTTCTCACACCGAGCTGAGAGAAATGAAGAAGGCTGAGAGGGTTACCAGCATGCAGAAAAATATGTGGGTGTACGCTAAAGATAGCGCCATTCCAACAATCTAGGGGCAAGCTTTACACATCTCTGATGTGCACCTCCAAGAAAAATCCACACTTTAATGCGTTAACTTTAACACTTATGGATATTGTTAAATTATTTTTCTAAAATGAAACTAAATAACCTCGATAAAAGGTCGTCTCCTGCAGTTAAGACACACTGAAGTAAGAAAGTAGCAAATCTTGTTAAGATGTTATCACAATCATTAGGAGACTATGAGGTTGCAAATGATGTAAAAATGTGTTTGTCTCCTCTTATGATGAATTTCTGTCTTTGTGAGTGATGAATGTGGAAAATATGCTAAGACAGAAGTCATGGGGTGTGAGTAACTGACACTAAAATTAGACATTTAAGTATAGTCAGTGAACAATAGTTCACAAAACTCTATTAGAAGCAAGAAAAAAGAAATAGCTTTCAAGAGTAACTTTCACTCAGCTGAAAAAGGGAATGTTAAGATTTAGAGGCAATTTTAATTTGCAATAAAAGCATGTTATATGTCTAAGCTATGAATTCTCCTGGTGGGGTTCAAATTTAATTAGAAAATGAAAAGCTTAACAAACATTAAGGGTTTCTAATATGTCTGGTGGTTCAGCATGCATAAAAAAGTTCTAACAAAGACATGTAATTTCAAAAGCTGGAATCAATACCGTTCCTTCTACTCATAACCTCATCAGAAACAGCTACTTTGTTCAGTTGATCAACTGTTATTAGAAACGGACTAGGTAGCCATGTTTCTGCAAACTACTTGTGCAGAAATTGTCCTCATCCACCTTAATGTTTGTGTTATGATGCATTTATCCAAACTGATATGTGCCGATAAAAAACTGCACTCCAGCAGAAGGGTGAGCGTGATGGCTAACAGCTGCTGATGAATGAGGAGTGACGGGCAGTGATGGAGACTCACCATTAGAAAAAACACAACCAGCTGTTATTTCTAAAGGGGATAATTTGCTTATTCCTGCATTATGCAGCAGGAATAGCTTGCCATCATATTATTTGGCATGGCGGGTGGTTTAGAGTGAGGTGTGACTTTGTGGTAATAGGTGACAATGTCTTTTTTGTTTTAGTCACTAACATTCTCAATCTTTTTTCACACTCAGTATAATTTTAAAGATGAAGAAGGGGGAAAGGAGATAATGTTCAACAGGAGCCAGCTGTATTTTTTTTGTGTGTGTTTGTCATTACAGAGCTGCACTTTGATTTACTGGTGTGCTGGTTTTGTGTGGGCTGTAAATTGGTAATCTGTCTGTCACCGTGCTATTCAAATGGTCACTGCAAAGCTCCTGTGAAGAGATCAGGCTTGTGACCTATGGTACACTTTTAAAGATCATTTGGGAGGTACGAAGAGTAGATTGCAGACATATGGAAAAGTAAACACACACCTTGTGCTTTCATCTTTGCTGTGTTTGGATTTTAGCGCTACTGATGCAGATATTTCACGCAGAGACAGAAAACTGAACAAATATGAGAGTAATCATGAGAGTAAGGGTGCATGTGGGCACAAGAAAGAGAAGGCATGATGATAGCAATGCATTTGCTGTGAATGTGTACCTCATACCTGACACTCACAACATAGCTGCCTAGAACTAGCATTCATTATCACTGCATCTATTGTGAAACATCCTTAAAATGTCAGCTGAAACGTGTTGGAAATGCATTGAAATTATGGCATCCTTTCAAGCTGTCTGTGACCATGTTGCATCAATTTAACATGAATTAAAATGTTATTGCAATGTGTTCTGTGAAAATAACTTATTTGGGCTCTATGATGTGTGTTTCCATGAATACGTTTCACTTATTCAGTGGTTTCAGATCAGAATCACTGAGGATCATAAAGTAGACTGTTGCTTAATTGGTCTGTTTTAGCAAATTTGAGTCAGTTTTACCAAACTCTATTGTAAACACAATTTTCTTTCCTGCAGGAAATTTATGGATTCCTGCTGCCAGTTTCAAAAAATGTGTTTCTTTTGCTGATAGTAGAGCCAAGCATATGTTAATTTCCTGTCCTCATACACGACACTGCATGTGATATTCTTCAAACCCAGCTCTTCTAGACTTGCCTGATTTGAAATCTAAGCCATGCTCTGTGCCATGCTGTCCTGTAGAAGAAACAGCTGTTTGCATGAATGTTTAATGTACACCCACACTGGTATGCCATTTCAACAGATGAGAATGTGGAGGATCACCTCAATCCTTGATTTAAGCTATTTGAAGTCCCTGCCATTTCAGAATGTCAAATGCCTCATTTTCTGGAGAGCGCCACTTAAAAATGTTATAGGTTAGCAAAGCAACAACAGCAACAACAGTTTACTCAAACTGTGGCACATACAGTACAGTGATACACGTATATATATATATTAGGGGTGCAACGATACACAAAATTCACGGTTCGGTTCG
>NW_024582558.1:0-20346 GCF_018398535.1 Haplochromis burtoni | reverse complement strand
GACCCTCAAGCTCCCAGGCCTCTGGTAGAGGACCCGAGCTTGAAGGATAAACCGCCCGCAGGGGCGTGCTGGGTGTTTTTATATATATTGTAGTTGGTACGAGACATACTAGTCGTTTAATCTAATTGTTTTGCATTTTTATTGATACCCAAGGCAGGTAAAGAATTGTGTTCTCATCTTATGCAGCCATCTGCCACCAGATGGAGCATCACTGGTGAGAAACGCCATGAATCCTTTAATCTCAACGGGGCCTTTTTGTTAACACTATTATCACTACTTCAATTAAAGGCTAAACATTAGATTTCGGAGACAACCATCATAAACGAGCTTTATCTGAAAGGTGGATGGGCTTTCCATTAGCGATAGAGAGAGGAGTTCAGTCGGTTGGGTGGGGCACAGAGTAGAGCCGCTGCTACACATCGAAAGGAGGCAGCCGAAGTGGCCTTCTCCTGGGTAAGGTGTTCTTACTGGGCGTGTCCTACTGGTAGCAGGACCCATGGTAGACTCTGGCCCCACTGGCTCAACATTTCCCCAGATAAGCTTGAGTAAGTGGTTAGGAGATCCTTCTTTAGTTTTTTGGAAAGTAATTTGTCAGATTTTATAATACTTTTTTTTAATTTTACAATATGCTAAATTTTGTGGTAACTCGTTTTCATATCATATTTAACATCTGTCTATTTAAATTTGCTTTTCATTTTCTGAAATATAACGAGCAATGTTGATACTGCATGTTAAGTGCCACACAATTAAGAAGCATGATTTGTTATTAAAGAATTAATAACAAAGAATTAAAGAATGATTAATGGGTTAAAATGCCTTTGTTTAATGAATTTTTGGCATTAAATGGTTCTCAGATTTAGTAATAGCATATGTACATATATCGGTTATTATATCACTCAAAAAGACAAGAATTAGGTGCAACAGTTTGGCTTTTTTATTGTAGAGTACACATTGTTACAGTACCAATAAACTTATCAGTGTCATATAATCATAGTAACATCAGTATCTCATTCAGAGAATCATGCACACCTGTGGAGATAGCTAATAGCTCGATGCTACTCTAAAACTGAGGTGATAAACTTCAATTGTGCACTAGCCAGTAAGGAATAATAATAAGAAGAAGAAAGTAAACAAAGCTGATTTAACAAGTGAAATCCCAGTATATATTAATGAAAAATCACACCACATGTGCACAAACACAAATTTGTTTTGTCACGTTGTTTTGCATTCATATTTCAGAATCAAATTAAGAGGCCACTTTGGGTTTTTGCATTTCACCTAAACAATAAGTACTTCCTTTTCTTTTTACCAGGTTCCTGTAATCTTACACCATCTATCTGCAAAAAGCACTCCAGTGAAATAAACTAAAATGTAAACACCACAAGTGGAATATGTTGTCCTGTACAGAAGAGCAATGCGACCGTCGATATGGCTGCGGGTTTACAATTGTTGTACTTGGCGACTGCTGTCTGTATCACACAAGTGTGAAAAGCAATAACACCACCAAAGTGCAACTGTTCGCGGTCAATATTTTCTCTCCCTGATAAACCCTCTGGGCAGAAGCGCTCCTTAGTCTAGCCAACGCAAACACAGCTTTGCAGCTTCAATCTGTCACACAGTATGAATATGGAGCCAAAAATAAATAAATAAATATTATCGTTGCAAATCCTTTTCTTGTCACTGTGCATTCTCAGTTTTACAAAGGAATCATCGAAACAAAGTTTAAGCACTCCCAAAAATGTTTCCGATTTCTCCTAAAACTAAATTAGCCTTCATTGCTCCTGAGCTGCGAGTCTGATTTGCTTTACCTTTTCTAATGTCACTGCTCTGCAGGGGATTTACATTTACTTTGACTAGACACAAGCACACTGCAGATTTGCGACACACATGCAAAAACAAAAAAGGCATTTAAACGCACCTTGTAAAAGTCAGATGTGTCTGTAGGAGAAAGTCTGCAGGTTGACATGGACGGGATACATGAGCACGTCTACCTCAGCTATATCTGGAAAAACAAAGACAACCAAAATGCCAAGGTTATTTCACACATCATTTATAGCATGTAGCCTTATGCACACATCAATATAGAGAGCAGTGAGTTATCCACATATCCTATAATGCCATAATGATGGAAACAGGAGTGCGTGGGAAACATGAGATTTACAAAGTTTACAGAGATACTGTTCCAACTTACAGCACCCACACAGCACTCATGCACACCTACAGACACATGCGTTAGCACCCCCCACCCACCGTCCACACACACACACACACACGCACATATGCACACACAAACATACATACAATAAACAAGCATTCAATTCCCAAAGCAGCTATAAGGCTCAACACACTCTGTTACCCAGTGGCTTACTTTTAAAGATGAATCTCAAGAGTCCCCTAAGGAAAACAGCACTTTGCCAGGAGATGTCCAGGAACGTTAACTGTCACCGTCTCTCTCCACACTCAGACACTGACGGCTGTGATGAGAAGGTGCAGTGCTCCCACACTGAGGCAGGGTAATTGGCTAGAGATGATGGGCCATAAACATACATCACAGGGGCGGCGAAGCGCCAAGCAGACAGCTAACTAAGATTCTCCTTTGACTGCGTGGCTCTTGTTTGTCGTATGCACACGTACACACATGCTCCTCATTGTCTTCCTTTCCCTGGATATTCATGCTCTTTGAACACAAGGGCTAGCCTCCAATTTTCATAACTCAAAAAAAAAAAAAAGATCCTGCCATTCTCTTTAATCTATCACCATAAACCTGATATGGCACATTGTATATTCTGTTCAGACCCTTTCACCCATTTCTTGGCATCATGACCATACCCAGAGGATGCTCTTTCCTGGCATTATCATCCACTGATATATAATAGGCACTACCCATTCAAAATGCATCATCACCATAACAGATAGGATGCCCTCTGTCTCACCATTACTACCACTACACAGTGGAGGATAATAGGCTATCCGCTCCTGAGGTGCTATCGCCACGGCACAGACTTTCCTTCTATTACCATAACACTTCTGTCATAATAAGCTGAGAGAGCCTCGCAGTCATGACCACAGCTCTCTGAGAGGAGGTCAGTCATGTCATACTGTTTGCTCACACGCTGGTAATTGGGAGAAATAAGGCTGGGTAAGGAAGTAGCAGTGGAGCTGCCCTTTCTTCTCAGTATTTGCTGTGCAAGGCAGCTATGATGCTATGATCCAGCAGCGCTGCTCAGCCGTTTGTTGTGCTTTAAAAAGCAGTGAAATAAAGTCAACAAGGAAAACAGTGCCAGCTAATTTGGCTCGCAAAATTGCAGCTGTTTGCGACATCTTATGACGCTCCCTCATATTGGACAGCTCCTACGAAACAGCACTCCCCGTCCTAATGCCGTGAAATGAAATGGGGGAATTATATCAATAAAAATATACTTCATTCATCATACGCTTCTTTTCTGGGTTTTACAGATTTAGTTTGACAGATTTGCATGACCACATTTTTTTTCCTGGACACGCGACAACCTAAAGACCCCTTCACTCTCTCAGCAGACTAGAACTTCAAGGGGAAGAGTAAAACTGATGGCAAGGAGTGGAGACAGGGGGGTACAGGCAATGTGCTCATTATTCAGAGAGACACTCGAGGCCACAGGAACCGGCACACTTCATTTTTCTTGTCAAACTTTGACTGGCTTAATGGCATGTTCACAGCAAGTGGTGAGACAAAGAGATGGTGTGGCCAGGCCAGGATGTGGAAGTAGTGTCAATCACAACACAGGCCGCCATCGTAGTGGTGGATAGCCTACATTCTTTTAAACGGTAGATCGCCTGAGTTGCTAAAGCTCCTGAACGTGACACAGTGGCAAATAAATATGTCTCGTCTGTCAGGGAAGGAGAAGGGAAATACAGTAAGGCTAGTTTTCAAAGAGCAAGCTAAAATATGGTCTCAATTATACTCGTAACTACTGAGAGGCACAGATGCTCCTATTGTTCCTCCCATTCCACATCTTTCTGAACCCTATGTCAATATTGCCTTCATTACTGGTGCCATCGATATGGAAGGCAGCTGCCAGAAAACCCGGCTGTATCCACAACCCATCATCCAAACACCAATTAATCATCCGCCCAGCAATTACACAATATACCTTTCACTAATTTCGAACACAGTGATTCTTTTTCTGTTTAATTTATATACAAGAAGCTCTCATGTTTGCAAGTCATGCAAAGCAGTCTCTTCCTGTTCTATATATTCCCTGGACTGGAACTGTATTTTGATCAGAGAGATGATGGGGCAGGTGTTTTGGTGCGGCTTCATGTCAGCGAGAAGCCTCATTCCATCGCAGTCCAATCTCTAGGCATGGCAGTGGGCTGCTGTGTCAGACAGCCTCTTTTGTTCAACTCCTAATTGGGATAATTTATTGTTCTAACAGGAAGAGCAGCTGTGGCTTTACGGCGTAGCACCAATTAAATCCAGATGCTAGAGTGAAAAGATGGGGATGAACGTGACTTGGGGACCAATCGCTAATATTAATTCAGATCCCTGTGAGATACATGTAACAAGCTAGGATGAGAGATTCTTTTCAACACATTGCTTTTGGGCTGATACTGAAAATGTGCAATTTTGAGGGAGATTCCTGAAAATGTCACGATCAGATCTCTCAGACATTACGAAAGATTTCGAACAATGAATGAAATTATGTGCTAGATTAAACAGAAACGAAGATCTCGGGGACAAGGACTGTGGCTGCAGCGCATGAACAATCACCGGATTCTGAAATCTTGCTCTAGTTTAACTGTTGTTAAAGAAGTTTTTCCACCCAAAATGGCTCTGACACAGGATCAGGTGAATATGAGCGTGAGATCTGGGGAATAAGGGGAGCAACTGAGTGAAATCAGGTCGCTGTAAAGATTTCTCCAGGGCAGGTCTAACCCCGCCATACTGTGCTTGGCCCGCCTGCCTCTTCAGTCGAGGCTCTTTAGACGAAGAGCCCTGGGGACAGACACAAATGTGAGTAACACAGAGAATGGAGGCAGCATGAGGTCAGCACCTCAGAGCTGCAGCTCAAATAGTAATCGCAGATACATAGTGACTCCTTAAGGCTTAAAATTCAGAGGGAAAAGAGAGCAAATAGTGAGAACATCCATAGAAAGAGCCTCCTTTTGTTTCTTAATTTGACTTCGCTCTAAAGTTTTAATGAAGTGTGCTTTGCAGCTATTTACTGTAAACAGGAGGTATGACATGTTTAATATCTAAACTGCTTACATAGAATTGCAAATTTCTTCAACAACAAGAAACTTTGCTTTGGATTTTGGTTGTAAAATGCAAAAAGAAAGAAAATTCTCATCCTTGAGGAACCATTTTAAATATTTCTCTAGCACAAAATGGTTAAGGAGTATGGTAATATGTAGAGCACATGGTAAAATATGGGCAGAGCTCGTTTCTTTCTGTCCATTTTAAGACGGTAGTACCTTGTGAATACCCTGTGCTACCATGATACACTAAATATCCCCATAAAGCTAGCCTTCTCTTCTTTCCAGAACTGTTTGAATTTTTTCTCTAAAATTTTGTCTCGCTTCTAAAATAAAGACTTCAGAATGACTCCTTGACAGCCATTCAGCCACAAACAGTAGATGGATCAACTGAAAGGCCAAATGGATCTCTTTGGCTCTGTGTCATGGCTGTATTTTTTTTCTATTTCTGTGAGAACAGATACTGTTCATCTGCTGTTCTCATTGTCCAGATTCCTCAAATTTTTTAAGAACACACTGCACACCATTCATGCATGTCATGTCACGTTTTCAGCTAATACTGTAGCTGTTTGGGATTCACATTCATGGTGCAAAAATGATATTTTATGCCTTTTTAACTCATGTATAATATATTTAACTAAATGGGAACAACATATTTCATGGAAGTGGCTTAACAAACAAACATATGGCTGAAAATGGCCAGGCACGAGGACTGGATTGAAAAGAAGTGAAAAAGCAGCCATTGTCTGAAGAAAAACTTTGAAAGACTATCACAAAGCTTGCAGGATTACTGCTCAAGATCATTTTTTTTAAATCTGTCTCTGTGTTAGCAAATTATAAAATACTTAGGCTTTCACACAATCCTTCGGTTTTTATGCCCGTCTATGCACACAGCCATATTTATTACATCAAAATTATGCTAAATCATGCTGCTTTTATAAGATGTCACCTGTTACATAATCCACATTCCTCATTTATAACCTACTACTGGAACAATTGCATTGCAGTGGATAGTTAACTATTACTGTGCATTGATGATATTAATAATTAGCTAAAGAAGATGGCTTTGGGCGCTGGATTCAGCTCAGTTATGAGCAGGTGCCTATATACCGCATGGCTGAAAGCAGCCGGCCCTGGTTCAAGTCCGACCAGTGGCTCTTTGCTGCACATCTTCCCCTCTTTCTTTCTCTACGCTTTCCTGTCAATCTTCTCTGTTTCTATTAATAAAGCCAGTTAAAAGGCCAAAAAAAAAAAAAAAAAAACCAAAGCAGGTATTACTAGTGTCAACGAGTATGAGAAACAAAGTTTAATCAGTGAGTTTCAAATACTTTAATTAGTTATTGTCATGAACCGAAGTTCCACGCACAAGTTGGACCCAGGAGCAGAACACACACACAGCGGTACGAGAGAACAAAAATAAACTTTATTATAACTGAGGGTGTCCCGGGAGGGTAGAAGGAAAAAACGCACGGAACCAGAAAAACCGAGGGACCGGGAGGTGAATCACGCAGGAACGCCGAGAGCGGGACTGTGGGAGGCTGAAACAGAAAAAGGGAAAAAGGATTATTGGGGTGCGGGAAAAACGGCAGTATACGAGGGGAAGTAGAGTACGCGTCTTACGATGATAGCGGGGCCGAGGGAACCGGAGGGAGGGGTGAGGATCCGTGGGGAGAAGCTTCAGAAAGGTCGAGGCGGCTGGGGCTGATCGTGATCCAAATTCCGGACAGGCAGGTGGACAGGCTGGTGGCTCAAACACGCCGAGCTGTGATCGCTGAATGGCGACTACGGACTGGCGTGGAGCAGCAGGCTGGGCAGGATTAAATAGTCCACCTGGTGATCGCCTGGGATGGGATGCAGGTGTGGAGTTAGCAGCCGCGCCCACGGGAGTGGGCATCCCATCAGCACCTCGGACGCCGGGCCGCGGACCATGACAGTTATACTTCATATCCCTAAACCTTTATCACCAGCTCCAGTCAATTTGATTATGTATTATTACTTTATTTTTAGTTTTTAATTTCATTCATTGATTTTGCACAAATATCATCATATAAAGTGATTAAAGAAGGTGTGATAAAATGCAGATATCACACAAGGCAGTAATCTTTGAGAATTTCAAGACGTCTGAAGACTGAATGAAGCTGACCTGATAATGACTGGATCATATTTACAACATGGCTGAATGGTTCTTCTTCTAGAAATTAAAGATGGAAGGAGTTCATGATATTGTACACCTCTGTAACATCTCCCGCTAAATGCATTCTTGCCACGCAGCTCCTGTGTATTTCATTACATTCTACATTGTACAACAGACTTCAAACCCCGAAGACAATATCAAATAGCTGTTTGCAGTAGCCTTGACAACAGTGGCTGTTTTCCATCTCCGACTTAACCTCTCTTCTTTTCTCTCACTTTCTTAGATGTCGTCAGAAGTGCCATAAGTTGTCCAAATAGCAAGAAACCTTGGAACTTTATGAGGATAAAGAGCTCTGACTCAATTAGCCGTCTTTGTTAAATAAAACTCCACCGGCCTGCATTTAAACCACCACATAGCCCTCTGTTCACCTCCCCTGCTTGTGTTTTTACAGTACAAAGTGATTACAGATTTAATTAGCTGAGGACCTTGCTTCAGGGAGTCTCCTAAATCCATATTGATATTTCTGCAGAGTTCAGAACAAGAGGCCTGGACTCTGTGAGGATGACTTACGAGGGTGGCGGCATAAAAATATAATGACGATGTGATTTTCAACTTTTACCAGGCTCTGTTTACTTTTCCCTCTGAGACTAATTTTACAGTAGTACGATGCAGCGAGAATTATACAGCGAGCAAAGAGCAGTTCAATGCCATCTCGCAGCAAGAGTCGTGGATTTTAACAAATCTCCTGTCATGAAAGCTCGTTTTCTGCTTTTGACACGTGGAGAAATTTAATGTAAGTTTATATACTTCAATTCTATATTTATTACCTTTGCCAAGTGGGTTAAGGATTTGTTAGCGTTTAAGTGTGTGTGTGTGTCTATCTGTAAGCTCAAAAAGCTATGAATGAAAGGGATGTCGAGTGAGGTCATGTTAACAATCCATTAAAATTTGGCTTACAGCCACCAATTTCTTCAAGGTTAGCTTAATGATTTATTGGTTTTTTTATGACTTAAAAACTATGATTCTTACAAGTCAGGTATATATTGCCAACATGAAGAAAGTATCTTATAATATTTAAAGTATGATGTCACATTTGACCTCTGACCTCCCCTTTATGGTCAACAGACTGATTTAAAGGTCAACATGATATTAATGCTATACAGAACTATTTTATTTATCTATTTTATTTATATTGACAACACATAGGCATGCTGGGGTATTATGATATTATGTAACTTTAGACCTCTGATTTCATCTTCGAAGTCAAATAAGGTCAAACTTTTATAAAAAAAAAATGTTTAAACCTATGCGTCAAATTTAGCTGCCTTTGATTGTATTGGCAACATTTAGGAAACTATGCTAATATATATTAAACAGAGAGAGACTATGGCTATGATCTCAGCTGTTAAAGATAATAATGGACATCTTTTCTTTAAACCTAAAGAAATTAATACAATATTTAGTAACTTTTATAAAGATCTTTATAGCTCAGAATCAAGCATTTCAGAGAGTGATATAAAGAAATTTTTGTTATCTTTAAATCTTCCTAAGGTGACAGTGGATCAACTGAAATATTTGGACGCTCCCATTACCGTTGAAGAGATAGTGGGAGTTATTAAACACCTGCCCTATGATAAAGTACCAGGCCTGGATGGATATACGGCTGAATTTTATAAATCCTTTCCAGAAGATCTAGCGCCACTGCTTTTAAACACTTATAATGAATCTTTTCAAGAGGGTAGGCTCCCACCTTCACTATCTGAAGCCATCATTACACTTATCCTAAAGAAGGATAATGACCCCACTGACTGTAAAAGCTACAGACCGATAAGTCTGACCTCCTATGATAGTAAGATTTTATCTAAAATTCTGGCTAATCGATTAAACCGGGTAATAACCTCTCTTGTACATGTAGATCAAGTTGGTTTCATAAGCTCACGCTCTTCAGCTGATAATATTAGGAGGTTAATTGATATTATGTGGGCGGTTCAGGACAGCCATTCTCCCATAGCTGCGATTTCGCTGGATGCCGAAAAGGCATTCGACAGAGTCGAGTGGAGATATTTATTCACCACTTTAGAGTGTTTCGGTTTTACCAAAAGCTTTATTAATTGGATTCAGCTTATATATGTACACCCCAAGGCATCAGTACTCACAAATGGAATAATAGGGCCTTCTTTTGAACTAGGTAGAGGAACCAGGCAGGGGGATCCCCTCTCTCCACTTCTTTTTGCTCTGGCCCTTGAGCCGCTGGCAGTGGCTATTCGTAGGGAGCCCAATTTTCCAGGTGTCAGAATAGGGAGAGACTGTCATAAACTGATGTTTTACGCTGATAACATTTTGCTTTTTATATCAGACCCAGAAAAGTCTTTAAACTCCTTGCAGGCAATAATAAATACGTTTTCAGCTATTTCTGGTTATAAGGTGAATTGGACCAAATCAGAGGCCCTTCCGTTAACTAGTTATTGTCCTAGGTCACTTTTTCAAACCGGTATGTTTTCCTGGCCTCAGAAGGGCATTAAGTATTTAGGCATCACCTTCCCGCCTCATTTGTCAGACCTGATAAAGATAAATTTTGAACCTTTACTCAGCGATATGAAAATTAATATTGATCGTTGGTCTCAGATGTATCTCTCAATGTGGGGAAAAGTAAACGTAATCAAAATGGTATGTACACCTAAGTTCAATTATTTGTTGCAGGCTCTACCAATCCATATTCCTTTGAAATACACCAAACAGTTTGACCAGCTCTGTAAGGCATTTATATGGAATAATAAAAAGCCTAGATTGAATCTGAGAAAACAGCAGAAACCAGTGAACAGAGGTGGGTTAGGGATGCCTAATCTACTTTTATATCATTATGCTTTTTCTCTTCGGCATTTGGCACATTGGTTCTTACCCCCTGAGAAAGCACCTCCTTGGTTTTCCATTGAAAGTACTGCTTGCTCGCCATTTACACCATTATATAGCTTATCAACTAATTTGTCCCCCCGTATCCAATCACATCCGGTACTTTCTCATTTGAAAGAAGTATGGAAAAGAATGTCCAAATTATTCACATTTGATCCATATCTTAACCAATCTGCTGGTATTTGGTATAATCCCCAACTTTCTATTGCTAAACTACCCTTCTTTTGGAAACTCTGGTTTCAGAGAGGTATAACAGTGTTGGGGGATCTTTACGAAAATAGTATATTTAAATCATATAGAAAACTTGCAGAAGAATTTGATTTACCTAGACAGGAATTTTGGAAATACCTGCAACTAAGAAATTTGATGGCCAATACATGTGGTTCATTCGCAAAGTTCCCTTTAAGCTGAGACTTTCTGGAGGAAATAAAAAAAAACCTTTGGGCGTGGACAAGAGGCATTAGCTTATTACAAAATGCTTTTATTAGCTTCTGATCCTAACACACTGTCCCTCAAAAGAATGTAGGAAATGGACTAAAATCTCAACTTTACAGTGGAGGAATGGAATGGCATCCTCAGGAATCTGAAAAAAATGTCACGCGAATTGCATTCAAGATTGGTTCAATTTAAGATTTTAAATAGAGTATACTGGACACCCTCACGGTTACATAAGGTGGGTCTAGCGACTGATGATGCATGCTGGAAATGCCAGCAAGGAAGTGGCACACTTTAACATTTGCTCTGAGGGTGCTCCAAAGTCCAAGATTATTGGATTCATATTCACACTGTAGTAGAGAAGGTTGTAGGTCAAGGGGTCCCATTTATGAACAGTCTTTATGTATTAGGAGACCCTTCAGCTTTGAGTCACTTATCCACTTCTCTTGCTCATTGGGTACAAACGGCGATTATGCTGGGGAGGAAGCTGCTGGTGAAAGAGTGGAAGGCCTCATCGACTCCTACCTTCTCTCAGTGGTATATCTCTTTGGGACAAGTGGCAGCTTACGAAAGATTATCATATAGACTGCTAAATAGACTGGACGACTATAATGATAAGTGGGCTAATTACTTTTTACATACAGGTCAGTGACGTATCCGGCTAAAGTAGTTAAGTTCGGACTAAATAGGATAGCTGTAATCTGGTCTATGTGAAATGTTGGCATCATTTTTTTTTTTTTTTGGGATGGAAATATGCATTGACTCAATTTGTTCTGTTGTTGTTACTGGGAATGTCCATTCTGCTATTTTTTGGGTGTTTTTCTTTTTGTGGGGGGGGGGGGGGGGGGGGGGGGGGGGTTGCTAGGAGTTATATTAACTCATTCACTGCCATTGACGTCTATAGCCGTCAATGGCAGTGAATGAGTCAATGGGTTTAACTCATTCACTGCCAATGGCTGGCAGTGAATGAGTTATAATCTGATCTGAGTCATAAAAAAAAAGGAAACTATGCTAATATATGAGGACTGTAAATATCACGTTATAGTTTGCATTGAAATATCATGTGACATTTAACCTCGGATCTCATGTTTACATTTCACATCTGCCTGTAATGATGAGAGTATTGTTAAGCGAAAGTGGATGGATAGAAGACTAAAGCACCTGGTAAAAAAGCACAGCATCTCTTAGCAAAACATGATAGTGTCAAAAAGGTAATACTGCTGTTTGTGTACATGAATACTATTGTACTAAATATTATTTGACAGTCAGAAAAACTTTGAAGCTAAATATAATTAAATTGGAAGTATATTTACTTGACACCCAACAGGTTCCCAGGAAACCTAAAAGTCAGAGTTAAGTCAAAAGGCGAATGGTCGACTGCTATTTTTATTTGGTGAAAAGTATATATTGACAAGATGTCCTGATAGCAGACCTCACCAGCCTTTCATGTTAAACCATGTTCGGAAGCCTCGAAGCAAAGAGAGCAGCAGCAACAAAGCAGGCATCAGTGACAACAGATGTGACAATGATTACAACAGATACAGATGCAGTGGGTTGCAAAGTGAGTTGCAGATGCACAGCAGCTGTAAGCAGACTAAAACAGCTTAAATAGCACACCTATTGGCTCAGGTTCCTACCTGCTAAACAATGGACGTTGGATAAATGTGTCTATATTGTGTCCGTTGGTCCATGACCAATTCTGGACATCTAGACAACATCCGAACTTCGCAATTTGGACATGCAACCATGACACAGCCTCGACATCAAGATGTTCAACATTTGAACTTTGGACTGGGTAATTTTTTTGGGCATCATGTGGACGTCTATGACAGGTGCAGGAAATTTACATGATTAAAAAATGTAATATTTTTTATTTAAAAATATCAACATTGTTGTTTTCAACATGATGCATATGAATACTGATTTTGTATAAACAAACAAGAACTATTATGTGTTAGGCTAATGATTTATTCAGTATATGTGGGTTTTTGTTTTTTATCTGTTATTTCACATCTTCCTGTTGTTCTTTAACTGGTTTATTTATTTTTATTAATCAACTTATAATTTGTAATAATAATGGTAAAATAATCATGATGAAAGTTTTCAGAAAATTTTTTGCAATTCCTTTTAAAAGGAGTGCAATATGTTTAATACATTTAAAAGAGCATTTGGATTATACATGGCTCGTTTTATTGTGAAGAGCTTTGTAAGAGGAAGTGTGTGTGTTTGTGAACTGTAGCAGGACTGAGAGAAGTTGCTAGGCACATTATGAGAAGTTTGTGCAAGTGTGTATGTATGAACTTGACTATCTGCTCGACAGTCTTTGTCAATGCTCAGCAGGTTGGTAAAATCCACCGACCAGCTGCTCACTGTTGTTTTAGCTCAAGAGCCCGCATCACTTTGTGCAGTGGGCATAAAGTAAAACAAGAGGTTTGAGTTTATGACATGAAACATATCTGTATGCATTTACACACTAAAGGAAATGTCAGGTCTCTTAACAAAAATCAGTAGATTAAATGTAATTTCATGAGCCTTTACACAAAATGAAATAACTGAAACTGTTGCACACACTATCAAATGTAAAACTTTATTTTACAGAATGTCTTACACACAGTACTTACATACAGTAATGTGCAAATCTCCTGAGTCAACCCTCTTTCTTTAGATTTTGCTTCCAAAAAGCCACAAAGTCTTATAATTTTTTATTTATTTTTTTGATAACTGCTTCTTTACTCATTTTAGTCCATTCTGTGTACCTTACCACTGTTTTTGGTTTAAGCCACTTAACACTGCCCTATAGATCATTCAAGAAAAAGCACCTAAGTCAAGGAATGAACTAATGTTGTGTCTATGCATAATGGACAACTTGGCAAAGAACCAAATAAAAACTGTATCTCTAGGTACTTCTCTGTTACTAGCAGCCAAAACACATATTGTATGTCCATATCTTTAGTCTATGAAAAATGATAACAGTTTGACAGTGATAAAATAGTACTTTTGCATTTCCAATGAGTACAAACTTCTATATTATATATTTTGCTTTATATGTTTAGTACCATGCATGTCTGCAGGTGTTTCAATAAATCACAGCAGGTAGTTCCCATTTTATTAGCAAAATATAAAGAAATGAAAGATGACATGAGATTTTTGCACATAATTCCTTAAAAAAGAGCTTATGATCCTGTGGTTTGTTGTTGTTAAACCTTCTCACATGAATTTTTATAGAAATCTAAACTGGAAAAATTGTTATTTATATTGAAACCTTTTTGGTTGAGTTACTTCCTTATTTCTGGGATAGATGCCTATATTTAGATAAGATGCTGTTAAGATACTATCACTATACAAGAGAATAAAAAGGTAGAAAATGTTGAATTCTTTACAGAAACGCACCAAATCAATAATTCCATAATTCAGGGGCAAGGTGCAATGCAGCTTTAGAAAGAGGTCAGACTTTTTTCACTAGACCAATCCTGTCTTGTTAATATGATTCCTATTTCTATTTTATCGTGATATTCTGTAATTAAACCTGTAATCCGACTGGGTGTGTTTGGCTGAGTTTTTTGACTGATGATGTAAGACAGGGAAATGTTGGAAGTCAGGTACAACCGATGTTGAATATATCATCCGTTTTGAATTTAAACTGAAAATGTTCCCAAGTTGCTATTATCGCAGCACAAGAGGGATGGCAAAAAGCATCTCAATGAACAATTTTACCATGAAAACCTTCAGAGAATAGTAATAAAAATTCATATTTGAGATTTACAGCTAAAATATTCACTAATATGCAGTATTTTTCTTTGTTTAACATCACATTCACTCAGCGATGAAATGTGAAAGCAGCATGCTGTGGGCTTGTTTTCATCATGTACTGAGCCTCTATAATACAGTGTTGAATGAAAGACCAGCGGAGCTCTGAGGTAAAGTGCCAGCGCCAGAGAGGAAATGAAAATGAGGGTGGTGACTATGGAAGTGTCAAGTGCTCCTCGTCAAACTCCCTGCACATACTATGAATATTTCACTGCTGAGACACAGCAGCCTTTCACCCCATGCTGCACCCCTGGAGACAGACAAAGACAAACAAAAGAAGACAAATAGACTCTGTAGCTACATACGGTATATAGATAACTATAGATGGAGAATAAGATAAATGCATATCTATTTCCCCCAACTACTTCACTACGTGGATACCTGTCTCAGGCTTCATCTTTCAGCTCTAGAACTTGAGGCAGGGCTGACAGGAAGATAGCTGACAGCGCTGCCTTCCAGCACCAACAGGGGCTGTCTCAGAGCTCACCAACATGACAAAAGCAAGTAACGCCCTGAACAGAATTGCAGACTCCTCTCAAACACAGAATACATTCACTCATACAGATTATGTGCATGCAGATTACGTCCTATACATCCACACATCGAGACAAGTAATGCAAAGACTGTACAAGAAATAGGGAACATGACTACATTTAAGGTACTAAAGAAATTTTGAGACAATGTTGATGATGTTGAAGTGACATGGTTATCAGTGCAAATAATAACTCATCACTACAAGAACTGTAAATTACAGTACACAATGCTGGCAATGCTTTCTTTTGGCATACACTGTCCTGCTGGTTTTGTTAGATAAAACCTCTTGAAACTATAGGGATGTATCATCGGGCCACAACTGAAATCTACAGTTGTGTTTCTTTTTTAAAATTTTTTTGTGTGTTTGTCCCACTTAGATCTTTCAGCTCATCAAACACATTTAAATATCAGACAAAGATAACGCAAATAAAAGCAAAAATGCTGTTTCTAAATGAAGTTGTTTACGATTAAGTGGGAAACAAAAATCCAATCTTACATGGCCCTGTGTGAAAAAGTGATTTAAATATTTAAATTTGCTTTATGAGCTGAAACATTTAAGTGTGACAAACATACAAAATACAGGAAATCAGGAAGCGGGCAAACAGTTTACACACTATCTATACTACTATCTATACTACTTCAGTTTGATATATTTGTTCTAATCAATGAACCCTAATCCTTGTGAGGACCATAAATATATTGATCAAATTTACAGATGTGACAACCAGCAGCCTGAAACTGCCATATGTTTACCTACACCACAAACTGTCAGCTACTTTAGACAGTTTTTTTCTTTTTGTACATATTTGTACAGTACATGCTCATCAAACAACTTACCAATGTTTCTGGTAGAATCCATCACAAAAAGTACCACATTTAAGTGGGAACTGATATTGAGACAATATTACTAAGACAAACATGAATGATGTACATTAGTCTATGCCATAACCTGAAAATCCCAAACCAAATATAATCATGCTCCAGTAATTGAAAAACTCCTCCTTAACCAAAAGCAGTAAGTGCAAAACAGATACTGAAACTGTTCAACTCAAGCAGTAAGTAACACATAACAAAACCTAATCCTATACTTCTTTGGGGACAATGTCCCAGTATTGAGGCAAAATATGCTTCCTTCTGCTGTGAATGCGATCTTCAAAAGTTGCCACAGTGCTACAATTAATTTCTAGCCACTGCCAGAGCACTTGAAATCCAATTTTCTCCTTGGGAAGCTTTGTTAATTCTTTGTTTAATATATATAATGAACTTCCTTTTATTTTTCCAAAGTTGTAAATGGCGTCTTCACTTCCAACACTTCATGAGCTATAAAAATGCACAGAAATGAACTTGTTTGTCCAGTGCATGTGTTGTACTAAATATGTACTTTCATGCTGGCAGTTTCATGTCAAGTGCCATGCTATGATTTAATGATTGCTATGTAATCCTGATCGATACTACCTCAACAAATGAGCTGAGGTTCAGAAGGACAGTAAAGGGTGAAGGAACATTCCAATCATAAATCAGACCAGAAGCACTTACTTTCACTGTGTATCCTATGGGCCATTATTGGTGGGTGTGCTCACACATCATAGTGGCAGGGGTCTTCCAGGCTAAAAAGGAATAAAAAAAAAACAAAGGACTATTAAATCACAGTGTGAGACCAAGCTCCAAGCAACATACACACTTTAACACCGTGGTATAAGGACTGTGAAGCTAGGTTAGGACCCACAAAGAAGGATGGCGAGAGGAGAAGGAGAGAAAGGGAACGCGACATTGATTTTCACCCTCTGAAGTGCCACTTCATCATTCTGTGAGACACACTGTATCGATCCCCTGCCTTTAGTTTGTTTGTAATTTTGGAGGCTCAAAACTGTTCACAAAGATAGATCCTCTTATATGCCACTTGCCTCCAAGATGAAGAATGGAGGGATCAAAGGATGTGTGGGGATGACCTCATTTTACAAAGTGCTTCTCACTCACTTGGTTTTTGTGGCCCAAGAATTAAGGTGGTTACTGTTTCTACAGTACTCTTCCTTCCTTTTTCCCTCTAAAACATAATTTATATAGACATTACATATATATTTTTGCAATATTAGGAGTATTTTTATTTACACATTACATTGTATCAGTTTAAACATGTCATATTTTGGCGAAAATCAGTTTCAAATCCAAATTTGTGTGATTTCTGTTGATCTGATGTTTTTCTTTAAAGGGTTAGGGCTGGGATTACTGTCAGGGAGAATGAAATGAGCGCAGTACCTTCAGAATTATACAAAATGCTACTGTCTTTAAGAGGGACCTCTCTGACAGATCAGTTTTTGTAACTGCCTGAAAGCTTTAAAGGTGCTATGTGTATTTTATTTTGTAGCTTCAATCACTGCTAACTAAGGAGCTACTTGTTAGCATGTCCCTGGGACCATCAGTTGAGCCTAATGTCTCTGCAAGGTAAGATAATGTGAGATTTTTAATGTAAAATGCACAAGTAATTTAATAGGCTCCTTTTCCACTGTTCTGAGTGAAAATTATATAACCTTTGAACACTTGCATTTGTCACTTAACAGCTTTTGTCCTGAGGTGTGTTTGTAAAAAGTAAATTACAATTACAAATTACAATTAATGGTGTTTTATTCTTCTGTGGCATTAATATCTACAGTCAGGGTATAAAGGATGCAACTGTGAACCAATCAGACCTCAGAAATGTTTAATTCCATGGCAATATACTAAAACACAGTTACATGTAGTTTTTAAAATGTAACAATCTCTACCCTTGTGATGTCTTGTAAGTCAGAAATTTGTGAGCTGTCCCGGTTGAGTTGTTATTATTTCTCCACCTGTTAGTACAAGTTGTTAGCAAGGTCTCCGTAGTCCGTTCCTGTTAGAAAGTTTGGATCTTTAACGGGTGCATTGGCATTATTTAGGGTCTTTTGACTTTACATATGTAAGGTGTCTAAAATTTACTTATGCTCTGGTTTGGAGATATAAAATTTAAACTGAACTGAACCAAATGATAAATAGAGGCTTGACTGTTTTTAGCTAAGGTATGTGGGATGGATTAAGCAAGCTTCAGTGCAAAAAATCATATTCTCATCGAGTGAGCAGAGAAGGATTTTACTCCCAACATTGTGCTGGCACAAAGCATATTTACTGCACCTTTCTACTGTGACCTCCATAGCTTCCAGAAAAACTCCTGAGAGACAACCACCCACATACAGTCCTACCTTAGCAACTCATCTGCACTTTATAATACCCCCAACCCACTGCCCTTTATTCAGAGCAACAGAACGATAGCACCTCAGAATACCTTCAGAAATACCAAGGGAATACTTGAAGGTTATCATTTTCAGGAAAATATCCTTTAGCGAGGGTTTCATGAGCAAAACAAATTAAAACACATACACCTACACATGCAAAAAAGACATGTTCCATGTCTTACATTGCTATTATTACTGTGATATTGTTACACACTGGTGTAACAAATACACAGATACACAAAACATATTTCTAGCAGTCAGCATGCTAGAACTTTGTTTTATGGTAAGTGGATGTTATCTAAATGTAGGCACAGGAATGCGCTTATTAGCAATATGCATTCAGCAGCCACTTTGTACACCTGCTCAACTGCTTGTTAATGCAATTGCCTAGTCTTGAAGGAGTTCCCAGAGATGCACTTGTTGGCCCTTTTGCCTTCACCCTGCAGCCCATCCAATCCCAAACCATCTCGATTGGGTTTAGGTCAGGTGACTGTGGAGGCCAGGCCATCTGGTGCTGCACTCCATCACTCTCCTTCTTGGTCAAACAGCCTTTACACAGCCTGGAGGTATGTTTGGAGTCATTATCCTCTTGACAAATAAATGATGGTCCAACTAAACGCAAACTGGATGCGATGGCATGTTGCTGCAGAAGCTGTGGTAGCCATGCCGGCTCAGTGTGCCTTCAATTTTGAATAAATCCCCAACAGTGTCACCAGCAAAGCATCCCCACACCAACCCACCTCCTGCTCCCTGCTTCACGGTGGGAACCATGAATGTTGAGACCATCCGTTCACCTTTTCTGCGTCACACAAAGACACAGCAGGTGGAACCAAAGATCTTAATTAGACTAATCAGACCAAAGAACAGATTTCCACTGGTCCAATGTTCATCCCTTGTGTTTCTTGGCCCAAACAAATCTCTTCTGATTATGCACTTTTGCACAACACAACCGATGGTTCCAACCCCTTTAAGAAGGCAAGAAATTCCACAAACACCCTAACAAGACACACCTGTGAAATTAAAACCATTTCAGGCGACTACATCATGAAGCTAATTGAGAGAAAGCCAACAATTTGCAGTGCTGTCAACAAAGCAAAGGGTGACTACGTTCAGGAATCTAAAATATAAGACATATTTAGTTATTATTAGAGTTATTTATTAATTTTTTCTTTGCTACATTATTCCATATATCTTACTTGATATATTTCACATCTTCAGTTTGTATCTACAATGTAGAAAGAAATACAAATAAAAAGAGGAGATAGATAGTTATGAACACAACAGAACAGCCTTATGTGAAGAAAAATATCACAACCAGTTCTTTAAAAAAAAAAGCTTTTAAAAGATCTCACCGGACCAGAATCAGTATTGTTAAACCTACATCATAACAACGAACTACATAACTAGAATTATATATTTGCAACCTTTTTAAAAGTTAAATGTGCCTGCTTTCATCCTTATGTGCACACATTCAGTTATAGATGGGTGTGTGCATGGTGATTGGTTGCAAAAATTAGCTGCGGATTCTTGAGATTAAGTAGCACATGCTTTAGAGGTACTGTTTAAACAGAAGAAAACCAGTCCATCTGGTGAGTTCTTTTGTGCAGCATTCTCTTTTCTGTATTTCTAGAGGCAGCATTTTCCTTGCGACTGAATCAACATACTGTCTCAAATTATAAACTGTGATGTCGGATCTTATGGGGGCTATCTTGCATTTTTGGAGCAAGAGTCCACTCACTTACCTGCTGGATGTGACTGCGACACACCCAGCTTTTTAATGATTGACTGCTGATAGTTTTATGCAATTGACAGCTTCTTAAATCATGACAAATATAACATTGACACTAGATTTAAAAACACAAAAATCTTAACATACTATCGTTTATACAACATTAAAATCATTCCTTAGCTCTTACAGTTAATGTGTTAAGCTACATGTCTGCGAAGGTTCTCAGTCATCCAGGTCATCGTAGTCAAAGGAGCTTGCAAAGAAAAGCGTCTGGACTTCTTTAAGTTGCTTGAAGACGTTTCACCTCTCATCCG